>NC_080162.1:123460317-123570080 GCF_950295315.1 Erinaceus europaeus
TAACCATTACACCTTTATAAGGAGGACAAAAATAGAAAGACTTGGTGTAGATGCTTCAATAAAAGTCTATACATGTTTTAAAAGGATTAGAGCAGGAGACTCACCCATAAATTAAGTCACTAGAGTAAGACTATCCTCCTACAGATTTAGCAAACTGAATATAGGAATTCTTGGAGAAGAAAATATCAGCCTGCAAGAAGCCAATATTTCCTGTTAACAATCCTTCTGTTATGGGAAGTATCTGAGGCCACACAGATAAGATACATTTCTCAAGGCTAAATGGCTTGATATTAACAAAATCCCTATGGTTTAATAAATGCAGATTTAAAGAAATTAATTTCTCAGATTTTTTTTTACAAGATCTATTTACAGAGGGTGGAGTGAGAGAGAGAGGCCTGAGCCCCTTCCCAGCATGTGCATTTGCCAGGATTGAACCCAAGATTTCAGGTATTCAAGTCCTGCCGTCTACCTACCAAGCCTCTTCACCTGTCACTGAATTTCTCAGATTTAACAATCGAACAAGTATTTGAATGGGCTAGTAACCTCTTATCTTATCTTATCATTTTTTAACCAAAGCACTACTCAGCTCTGGCTTATGGTAGTAGGGGGACTGGACCTGGAACTTCAGAGCCTCAGGCATGAAAGTCTTTGGCATAACCATTACAATATTTCCCCTATGCCAGCCACCTATAATTTTAAATAAATGTTTTTCCTGGTACATCATGTAGGCTATGAGCTCCATGAAGGGGTATCTCTCACACTCCCTAGACTAGGTAGTTAGTTAAATATAACCATTACTATGCTCAAGCAAGAATTTGTTGTTTAACTACAAAATAAAACAAATTGTATATTATTATAAACTGTTGTGCTTCTAAGGACTGCTAGGCAAAATTGCATAATAGCATTTCCTTCTGTGTAAGTCACCAGTAAAGATTATAATGATTTCCCAAAATGAGTATTTGATTCCATAAATATGCTGTGCCAATAGCAGCCTTCCCCTCACTACCCACACATTTAAAAGGCCATAAACAAAAGACACAAGAGACTGAGTCCAGGTCACTAGGCAGAGTGGGAAGTTGGGCTGTAGAGGGTTGAGAGAGTGGGAATGCTCCTGAATCAAGGAAGGAAGATTATGAATCTATGGAATCTTGGAAGATTCTCCGCTGCACCCCTAGAAATTCTAGCTGAGCTAGAAAATAACAGACTATAGATGGGATAAAAATGACACTAAAATTGAAAATGTCCAGATTATCTCCAAATTCTTACAACCCTCACATTCCTCTCTGATTAAACGTTCTTCCAGAACTGCTGACAAACAGCCAAGCCAACTTCCTCTCATCTATGTTCCCCTTTTGCAAATAAAATTACATAGTAGCAAAGTAACGACTCAAAGTGGAACAATAAAATGAAAAAAAAAAAATCCCTATGGTTAATTTAGCATACAATTATTAAGTGGAACCCTTGGATAGGGCCCACTTTCCCGTATGCATCTTCCAATCCAAACCAAACAACATTGCATCTGCCGATCACAAACTAACCAAAGCAACGATTGCTACCTCAACATGCTTCACCCCAGAATGTATCCAGAGACTTCACGTGTGGAATGACAACCCTTCAGCTTCATTACTCGGGTGAGACCTTTCCTTTAATAGTACACTCTAATTTCATCTCAGGTAGTTCACTTTCCAACAAAGTCCCATAACCTAGATATACACCAGTTTCTGTGAGAGAGAGCTTATGTGCACACGTATCCATAAACTACTGCAAAATATATACCTGAAAGCAGGACTACACTAGAGTTTGCAGTGAGTACCTCCCTAACACTTCCTCTCCACTATTCCAAGCTTGGGATCCATGATTGCTCAACAAATTGTTTGGCTTCATATGTTAACTCTCTTTTCAATCACCAGGTTCCAGATGCCACCAGGATGCTGGCTAGGCTTCCCTGGATTGAAGACCCCACCAATGTGTCCTGGAGCTCAGCTTCCCCAGAGTCACACCCTACTAGGGAAAGAGAGAGGCAGACTGGGGGTATGGACCGACCAGTCAACGCCCATGTTCAGCGGGGAAGCAATTACAGAAGCCAGACCTTCTACCTTCTGCATCCCTCAACGACCCTGAGTCCATGCTCCCAGAGGGATAGAGAATGGGAAAGCTATCAGGGGAGGGGGTGGGTTATGGGGATTGGGTGTTGGGAATTGTGTGGAGTTGTACCCCTCCTACCTTATGCTTTTGTTCACTAATCCTTTCTTAAATAAAAAATTAAAAAAAAAAAATCCCTATGGTTAATTTAGCATACAATTATTAAACCAATTAATTTTTTGATCATTAAAAAGTCTTAATAAATTTTGAAATCTTAGAATAATGGTTTATTTTTACTAATTTTATTTTTTAAATTTATTTATTATTGGATACAGACAGAAACTGAGAGAAGAGAGGGAGTTAGAGAGAGACAGAGACACCTGCAGCCCTGCTTCACCACTCGTGAAGCTTTCCCCCTGCAGGTGAGGACCAGGGTCTTGAATCTGGGTCCTTGTGCACTGCAATATGTGCACTTAACCAGGTGTGCCACTGCCTGGCCCCCTAGAATAATGATTTCTAAGGAAATCCTAACCCTAACCATTATACCTTTACTTGAAAGACATAATGGCAGTGCTGAGGAGGTAGAAAAATGGGTATTCAAAAGACTTTAATGCCTGGGGTTCTGAGATTCCAGATTCAATCCCTTTTAACACCAAAGGCCAGGGTTGAACAGTGGTCTAGCTTAAAAAGGAGAAGAAAAAAAAAAAAAGACTTAATTATCAATTGTATTAAGGGTCTGAGTAATTAGACTCTACTGTTCTTGACTTAAACCTCTCAGCAGTGTACAGTCATCAAATGGTGAACATGTAGACAAATGTGCTGGCTCTAAGCCCAGATTCTTAGATTTCATGATGCCTTTCAATGGCTTTAACAGGAGATTCCCACTTTTGTTGTAAACATGGCCATAAAAAAAAAAAATGCTTGTTTCATATCACAGTTCCTCATCAGTACTTGAGCACTAAAGCTTTGTTACATTCAGACATACACCATTCATTTTAAAGAATAAAAGGCTAAACTCATTCAAGGTTATTGAAAAATAAACAACTATTACTATTCATTGCTGAGATATCTTTTTTTGTTTGTAAGCACTGCTCAGCTCTGGCTTATAGTGGCACAGGGGATTGAACCCAGGACTTTGGAGCCTCAGGCATGAGATTCTCTTTGCATAACCATTGCTGAACTATCTTTACAGTTAATGTAGGTTCAAAAATCATGCCAAAGTAACTATTGTCAATGTGAGGTATGCTAAGATATAGTTAAATCTTGTTAATATAAGAGGAAAACTTGTTTTCTTGATAACTGAAAATAGCTCCTACATCCAATTTATGGAAAGGCAAGGAGCTGAATTAGACAAAAATATACTAAAGCATATAACCTTGAAGACCTTCCTTAGCTGTGTTATATAAGTATAGAACCTTTTGCAACTTTCCCAAAAAATCTGCTTCTTAATTATTTCTAAAACAGCTCTGCTTAAATAAGGAAATGACTTTTACACAGCTTTGGATGGGATTCTCACTGTGCGGAGGTGTTACTTGGAAAAATATCAAAACCTAAGTAATAATGAGAATCATTCTTTGCAATTTAACCTTAGCCACTTGCCATTTCAGACATGTAGTGTGCACTCTGCTTTACTTCTATTATTAAGCCAATCCTGAAGACTGAAGGCAAATCTTTCAAAAGGGGGAGGGGGTAATGAAGGATTGAAGGATGATATGTGAGGGCGTGAGTACAAGTACAATGAACAATAGGGAAATTTAAGGGCTGGTAGCAATAGGGTCTCCCAACTTTTCCTAAGCAGTACATTTCTTATAGCTTTTCTTTATATTTTATTTTTATTTGACAGGACAGAGAGAAATTGAGGGGAAGAGATATATAGAGAGAGACACCTACAGCACTGTTGGTGGGGACTAGGGCCTGGAACCCAGGTCCTTGGGCATTGTAAGAGAGAGAGAGAGAGAGTTGTGTTGTGTGCTTAATCAGGTGCACCAACCCCAGCCACTCTTTGCAGCTTTCCTATGTCACTTTCTTCTTCTCTGAATAAGCTCTCCTGTGCAACTTTAAAGTTACTTCTCCTAAAATTTTACATTTATCATGACATATTCTACTCATTAAAAAAAAAAAAGCTGGTTTCTCCCATCTGTGGCCAAAAAATCTTTTTGCAGAGGATGGTGATTTTATCTCCCCAGAAATCAATAGAAACTTCTCTATATTATGACACCTCTGTCTTGAGAAAGAGAATGATCATACAACCACTATTCTCGAGGGTACTAACTACAGTTATATGCAACTGATGAAAACTCTGAGGAGACTGAAGTCAAAAACAAGCTCTTCACACTGACTGCTGTGGATCCTAATACCTACGTGACCTTGATCAAATTGCTCATGCTTTGATTTCTTCCACCTTAAAATAGAGATAAGTGAGTTACTAAGAGAAAACAATGAAATGATATACATGTAAATACACAGAATCAGACTAGATTTTTTAATTATTATTTCATAAATGACTAAATTGTCCAAATACCATCCCTTTAAAACTCACATACAAACATGTACACCTAATTGTGTGAGGTCCTGGTCTCAGTCTCTAGCATCACACACACACACACACACACACACACACACACACTTTGATTATCTCCTCTCTCTCTCTCTCTCTCTCTCTCTCTCCCTTTCTTTCTCTTTCTTTCTCCCTCCCTCCCTCTTCCCCTCCACCCCTTCTTTTCTGATTATCAGAGCACTACTCATCTCTTGTTATTGTTGGTGGCAAGGATCAAACCTGGAACCTCTCACAGGCAAGTCCAGTACACTACTGCTACAATCTCCTCTGCACTAATCACCTCCTCATAATCACTATCATCACCTCTAACTGATTTGACCCAAATTGTCCACTTCTGGACTGATTTCACACAAAATAGTCTGTTTATTTGTCAGGAAACTCTGAAGAGCTTCACAAAGCACCCTGTATTTTTCTGCCTCCAGGAGCCTGGCATTCCTTAAAACATTAAGCCAGCTCCCTCTGCTCCACCCTGCATTCCTGATACTATGGCCTATCTACATAATCATTGTTTTGCCTGAAAGATTCCCACCCATTCCATTCCTTTGATCTATCTTCTTTCTACCCTCAAGACCCTCCCTGCCTGCAGGATATTATTAATCCTACCAGTTAAAACCCTTGCAACAGTTGCTAAGGAAGTTTCTACCTTTCTAGCCTTTCTCCGCCCCTTTCCTAGCCATTTCCATTTTCGACTTGCCACTTCCAGGTGTGCCCTTTAAAAACCTTGACTCTCTGATCAATAAAGATTTTGCATTGCCTCGCCACCACGTGTTTGGTTCCTGAGTCATCTCCCTCTCATCGCTGAGTGAGTAGCAGCCCAGGCTGGCTCCAGCCAAGTTCTCACCAACCCAGAGAGTACGCACCCATAAAGAGGCACTCCCACACTAGCATTTATTACTTTTATTTACTTTAGAGTCAGGGAAATATCACATTTATTATTTGAATTTTATGTTTTATATGCTCCTTATATAGTTATTTTAAAATCCAGATACACAATAAATAGACCATAAGATTTGATTGATGGAAGTTCTAATTTCTATCCCCGGCACCACGAAATTGCCAAAGATGGGTGGTGCTATGGTGTCTCTATCTCTCTCTGTCTCTCTGTCTGAATAGACAAATAGATAATCTTATCTTTCTTTTAAATCTTATTTTAGGTAGCTATTATTTCTTTACTTTCTAAGCTCATATTTATTGAGTACCTGTTATATGCCAGGCATTATACTAGTTGTTATGAGAGAAACAAAGAGAAATAAGAGAAACTCCTAACACTTAAAGGAGTTCAAAGTGTTGTCGGCCAACTCTTATCAAGTGAGTGTTCAAAGTAGAAATCATGACCTAAAACCACATCATATTAAAGAAAGACATTACATTTATCAGTAAGAAAACTTGAATGCTGAAGAGAAATAGCCCCTGTGTTTTACTATTTGCCTTCTTAAAGTCACTGTAGCATTGATTTTTAGAATGTTATGCTTTACTTGGATAGAGAATATAAAATCAAAATTTTGGGGTCGGCGGTAGTGCAGCGGGTTAAGTGCGCATGGTGCAAAGCGCAAGGACCTGCGTAGGGATCCCAGTTCGAGCCCCCAGTTTCCCACCTGCAGAAGGGTCACTTCACAAGCGGTGAAGCAGTCTGCAGGTGTCTATCTTTCTCTGCCCCTCTCTGTCTTCCCCTCCTCTCTCCATTTCTCTCTGTCCTATCCAACAACAAAAACAACAACAATAATAACCACAACGATAGACAACAAAAGCAACAGAAGGAAAAAGGTGGCCTCCAGGAGCAGTGGATTAGTAGTGCAGGCACTGAGCCCCAGCAATAACCCTGGAGGCTCAAACAGTAAATAAATAAATAAATAAAAATTTTCCCATGTAAGAAAGAAATGACTCTTCCAAATAATCCAATCGTCTGAAATAATACTGCACCATTAGAACTGTGATACTTGGGGCTGGCCAGTGGGGCACTTGGTTGAGCACACAAGTTCCCATGCACAAGGACCTGGGTCTGAGCCCCTGCCACCCACCTACACCTAGCTACTTCATGAGACACCAGGTTTACTGGTGTCTCTCTGTCTCTCTTCCTCTCTATCTCCCTCTTCCCTCTCAATTTCTTCCTGTCCTGTCTAAAAAATAGAAACATAAAATAAAATAAAATGAATGAGAGAGTAAAAAGAGTGAAAAAGATATATATATAATATACACACACATACAGAGAGAGAGAGATCAAACCACCACTCAGTACACGTGGTAAGGGAGTGAAACTGGGAGTCTCAAGAATGCAAATCCTGCAGTCTACCAGCAAAGCTATTCCCCCAACTGCTAAAATAGTCTTTAAAAAAACTCTACTACAGGACTGGCAAAATAGTTAACCTGGGTAGTGTGCCCGTTTTGCTATGTGTGCAAGCTAGGTTCTAGCCCAGCCCTTACTACATTGGAGGAAGTTTTGGTACTGTGGTATCTTTCCTTCAACTTCTGTCATTCTGTCTGTATCCGAAAATTTGGCCCGGAGCAGTGAATCCCTGGTGTAAACTAAATATTAAAAAGAAAAAACTAATCAAGTTCAGAGGGGAGCAGATCAGCTAGTAGAGTGCTATATTTTCTCTTTTTTAAATATATATAAAAGACAGATAGAAGATTGCTGTCTTTTCATATCCAAGGTTTCCAGATCTTACCTCAGTGCCACTTGTAACAGTGATATTCTAGATTCTCTTATACATGAAACACTGTCAAATGAAATAAATAAAATACATATTTTAAAATGTTAAACATAAATTAATAGGGTTTGGGTAGTGGTGCAACCAGTTGAGTACACAAGTTACCATGCACGACAAGGACCTGGGTTCAAGTCCCTGTCCCCCACCAGCAGAAGGGAAGCTTTATAAGCCTGGCAACAGGCTGTAGGTGTCCCTCAGTCTCTCTATCCTTTTCTATTCCTATTTCTATCATAATTTTAAGAAGAAAGAAATGACCATCAGGTGTGGTGGGTTGATGAATGCAGGAACCAAGCGATAACCTTGACAGCAAAAGAAGAAAATAGTCACAATAAGTTAATTAATAAAAGCACACTTTTGATTTTAGAACATGAAAGATGACAATACATAGCCAGACCTATACACCCAAAGAAAATCAAAATATTAAGAGGAATGTAAATTAAAAGACCATATCCCAGGGAGAGAGATACTGTAGCACAGTGGTAGTGTGCATGCCCTTTAGGAATAAAGACCCTGAGATCAATATATGGTGCATAAAGACCATGATTCAAATTACTAACAATAATCTTTGTATCTTGTCAGAAGCAGCTATACAGTTTCCTCTTTAGTGACGTTGCCCTAGCAACTAAAGAAAACATTCATTTGTTTCTCACACCTGAAGTGAGAATTGGAATAGTTCCTGAACATTCGGTGTTAATGCTAGTCATTGGTTCAATTCCCTATAGTAGTTTCCCCACCCAAAGGACAGCTTCACAGAACTAGATGATCCAAGACCAGCTCTGAGTGTCGGGCCATGACTTTCCTCCATTAAAGGCCTTTAGGTAAACAACTGAATCAGTAATCTATAGGTACAAGTATTTCAGAGACAGAGTGTCACAGGATTAAAACAAACAAAACAAACGAACAAAAGCCACGAACATTAACAGAGCCACTGGCGGGTTACTAGCGAAATGAGTTGAGTCTTGCTCTGATGACACTATCTGCTCATTCACTCACTGCCTTCTCCTCTACAGCTATCCTGGGTTTCCCTGAGCTGAAGGCCCAAGCATCTAGCAACAACCTAGCAATAGCTATCATCTGAAATCTAGGGATACAAAAAAGATATCTTTCCCACCCTCCTGGATGTGTTTCTTTCCCCACCTTGCCTGTCCCGTCCAAATTTTAAAAATCTTTAAAGGGAGGGAGTCAGACGGTGGCGCAGTGGGTTAAGCGCACATGGCGCAAAGCGCAAGGACTGGCTTAAGGATCCCAGTTTGAGCCCCCGGCTCCCCACCTGCAGAGGAGTTGCTTCACAAGTGGTGAAGCAGGTCTGCAGGTGTCTATCTTTCTGTCACCGTCTCTATCTTCCCCTCCTCTCTCCATTTCTCTCTGTCCTATCCAACAACAAAAACAACAACAATAATAACCACAACAATGTTAAACAGCAAGGGCAACAAAAGGGGAAATAAATAAATAAATAAATAAATAAATAAATAATAAAAAATCTTTAAAGGGGTCAGGAGATAATTTGCCTGGTAGAGTGTGCAAGAAGCCCTGGACTCGAACCCCAAAATCACATGAAAGTACTATGGCACAAGGGGAAAGCTCCATGAATGGTGGAGCTGTGCTATGCTGTACTATCTCCTTCTCTCTCTCTCTCTCTCTCTCTCTCTCTGTCTCTGTTTCTCTCTCTCTCTCTGTTTCTCTCTCTCTCTCCCTCTCTCCCACTCCCTTTCCCTCTCCTTCTCTCTCTCCATATATACCTTGCACTCTCTCCATTTATATATATGAAATTTAAAAAATTGAAGCTGGGGGGGGGAAAGTCCCTCTTTGTGTAGACTTGAGTAATTTTGTGCTCCCTCTGACCTCTTTCAAGACTGATCCATCCCAGCTAACTGATAAAAATAGCTCTGATTGCTCCTAACGGCTCTGTTGGCAAAGAGTTGGTTACAAGCATACTGTGTGGGCCACAAATCTCACAACACCCACCCCATTTCAATTATTTAAATTCCATTATTTGTCCACCAAGTAACTAATAATCTATAAATCAGTCACTAGCACAAGCTGCCAAGGTTGAATAAGATGAACAAACATTAGCAACAAGATTTCAGATCTGAAACATACCTTTCACTGGTGGACAAAGAGAGGAGGTTGGAAAAAATGAGATGATTTATGATGTAGAAGGTGCATTAACCATGGTTTCCTTTGCCTTCTTCTAATCACTAAATTTGTAGAAACTCATAATTTAACATTTACCACCTCAAAAAGGAAAAAAAAATTCCTATCTAAATAGAGTAGACACAACCAAGTAAATAGTAGACATAACAAGACAGAGCAAATTGCCACCACCTCACATGCGCTCTCTCTCTCTCTCTCTCTCTCTCTCTCTCTCTCTTTGAAGTTTAACTTATTTGCAGGCTTGCTGAATCCTAAACTGAGAGATGCCATAACTTAAACATGAGTATTGGTCTGTTAGGGAATTCATCACAGATAGGTTATTCATAAACATCACTGAAGTCTTTTCAAAAGAGTGTTTACATCAGAGTAAATGCATAAGAGTATAAAATAATTCTGTAAGCATTTATTGACAATTTACTGAGCAGCCTCTATTTCTCTTGTATGTTCTTTTTTCAGGTAAGAAGAAGGAGGAGGAGGAGAAGAAGGAGATGATGTTGATGATTTACTTATGACTCACTATATAAACTAAGGCTGTGTTTACTGCCCTCAGTGTGTGAAGGAAAATAAAAGTTCACAAGGAAAAGTTCAGTAAGGCTGTATGTTGGAAAACACTGATTTGTAAGCAATTCAGTGCTTTATATTAGATTCTTCTACTTGGACTCCAAATACAGTGACTCTTGATTTTCAAAAGCCTCTCCTACAATCATTTTGTATCTGAACAGTCATTCCCCAATTCCAGGATACCTTCTCTATTGATTAGAAGAGTAAGTGTACATTTCTTCTGTTTGGATCCCAAATTTTAGTACTAATTCTCTATGACAACCTAAAGTTCACATTTCAATAAAATTATTTCTCTTTCTTTTCTGTATATTGTAAGCTTTTTATTGCATATTTGCCTTGTTGTGGCTTAGTCGTTGGTTCAATAGATCGTTGTGTTGTTTTTTTTTCCAAGATTTATTGATTATTATTAATGAGAAAGGAGAAAAGAGAACCAGAACATTAGTCTGACTATATTCAATGTCAGGGCTAGAATCTGGGACCTCACTTACAAATCAGTTGTTCTACCCAATATGCACTGCCTGGGCCTCCAACTAGCTAATTTTTGCTTTTATCTGCATTAACATTTACAATGCAAATTCTGGAGAGCAACTCAGTATTTACTGAACACATTGTTATGCAAAGGCAATAGAAAGACTGTGAGAATCAAGAAAGGCAATCTGTAATGGCAAAAAGGCAAATATATCAAGCAATTTGAGAGAACAGCAATTTCCTACAATTTAACTAAAACTCATTGCCTACTTACTTGCTTCCTGGAAGCCAGCTTTAGTGATTGGGTGGCATCGCTGTAATTAGCATATTTAGTCTAAGTAGCTTTAGGGATTGGGCAGCATCGCTGTAATTAGCATATTTAGTCTAAGTGGATGATCATAACTGAAATGCTGGAATTGTTTTCTCTCTTAATTAAGCATTCCTCACTACATTAATTCTTCCTCATCCCACTCCCAGCCTCACAGATGGCAAAATAGTGAACTGCAATTAATCGTCATTAAGATGATCACAAACCCAGAATGAGATAGGGGAAAAAAAATTACAATACATTGGGGTTTTTTTCCCTTTTGTTGCCCTTATTGTTTTTTATTGTTGTTGTAGTTATTATTGTTGTTGTTGTCATCCTTGTTGGATAGGACAGAGAGAAATGGAGAGAGGAGGGGAAGACAGAGAGGGGGAGAGAAAGATAGACACCTGCAAACCTGCTTCACCACCTGTGAAGTGACTCCCCGGCAGGTGGGGAGCTGGGGGCTCCAACGGGATGGGTCCTTGCGCTTTGCACCACGTGCGCTTAACCCATTGCACTACCGCCTGATTTTCATTACAATACATTGTTAAGTTAGTAAGAAAGTGGAAAGAAAAAGGAGGGGAAGGAGAAACAGAAGGAGGAAGAAGAGGAGGAACAGGAGGAGGAGAAAGAGTTTTTTAAAGATTTGATTTATCTATTCATAAGAAAGATAGGAGGAGAGAGAGCAAGAACCAGACATCAGTAAGGTACATGGGCTGCTGGGGACTGAACTCAGGACCTCATGCTTGAAAGTCTAATGCTTTATGCATTGCACCACCTCCTAGACCACCTCTCTCAGCTTTTGAGAGTCCAATGCTTTATTCACTCACTGTGCCACCTCCCAGACCACATTTATCCTCAGTGGACTATAGTTTATTACAGTAGATTTGGAGACTCAAAAGACGGAAGAGAAATTTACAAGGGGAGGGTAAAGTCCTATAGTGGAATAATATGAAGGTTTGATAGTTTCAGGAGGTAACACAGTGGATAAGGCACTGGACTTTCAAACATGAAGTCCTGAGCTTGATCCCAGGCATCACATATGCCAGAGTAACATTCTTGTCCTCTGTCTCTCCCCCTGCCACAGAAATAAATAATTTTCTGGGTTTTTTTAAATTTTTATTTATAAAAAGGAAACACTGACAAAAAACATAGGATAAGAGGGTACAACTCCACACAATTCCCATCACCAGAACTTCGTACCCCATCCCTCCCCCTGATAGCTTTCTTATTCTTTGTCCCTCTGGGAGCATGGATAAATAATTTTTTAAAAGATGATGGCTTGTTTGAGGATGAAATGTATTGCTACATATCTTGGAAAAATGTGGAAATATACCCTTGAGACAACAAAAATTATATAAAGCAACATTTTCTCAACAAAGTGATATTGGAATTTTATAAGTAGAATGAATACTTCATAAAATACTTCAAAAAAAAGAAAAAAAGAAAGTTTCTTCAAAGGACCTCATGGAGGCAGTAGGCAACCATCTAACCACAGAGAGATAAGAAATTATACATGGGAGTCAGGCGGTAGCCCAGCGGGTTAAGCACACGTGGTGCAAAGAGCAAGGATCCCAGTTCCAGCCCCCGGCTCCCCACCTGCAGGGGAGTCGCTTCACAGGCGGTGAAACAGGTCTGCTGGTGTCTGTCTTTCTCTACCCCCTCTGTCTTCCCCTCCCCCTCTCCATTTCTCTCTGTCCTATCCAACAATGACGACATCAATAACAACAATAATAACTACAACAATAATGAAAAACAACAAGGGCAACAAAAGGGAAAATAAATAAATAAATAAATAAATAAAAGAAATTATACATATGGAGTTCTGGTGGTGGGACTTGTACCCCTTTTATCCTATAGTCCTGTCAATATTTCCATTTTATAAAGTTTTTTTTAAAGGAAACTATACATACATAACACCACTATCTTGTAACATCACCTCCCCATAAAGTGATAAAAAATGTTTTCTCAGGTGGATGAAATAGCTCACTTGGTTAGTGTGTTGCCTTGCTCTATATGTGGCCTAGGTTTAAGCCCAATACCTTGATGTTGTTGCCCCACCCCAGCCCAGCCTTTCTGTCTCTATCTAAAATAAATGAACCCAGGTATGTTTGTCTTAAAGACCTTAAATCTAGATCTAGATATGTTCGTTTTAAAGATCTTCTTTCCCTGAGAGACAGGCTGGGATTATGGATCGACCTGTTAACGCCCATGTTCATCTAGAAAGCAATTACAGAAGCCAGACCTTTAACCTTCTGCATTCCACAATGACTGTGGGTCCATACTCCCAGAGGATTAAAGAATAGGAAAGCTATCAGGGGAGGGGATGGGATACAAAGTTCTGGTGGTGGGAATTGTGTGGAGTTGTACCACTCTTGCCCTATAGTTTAGTCAATGTTTCCTTTTTATAAATAAAAAATTAAAAAAATAATAATAAAATAAAATCTCAAGACAAAAAAATACATATATCTTTTGTCCCCAAAGAGTCACATTCTCAGGCATTGAGAGTTAGAGCTTCAACATAATAGTTTTGGAAGTTAACTAGAGTGGAGAAATGTAAGTGTTTGTAAAAACTGATAGTAGATGGACTTATGGTCCAAAGGTAAAGGAGTACAGAGGTTAAAATAAAATAAAGATGAATAGAGCAGGCAGGGCGGGGGCCATGTTCTCTTGCACAGTTTATCCCATTCTGAAAAGACAGGTATACTTAAAGACAAATAAATAAATGTCTGTTTCAAGTTACTCAGTGGGGGATATGACGTAATGCTAAACTAGAAAACTGATTAAACTCACCACCAGTTCCTGGCTTGGCAGACTCTATCATGAAAAAAATCTATCATATTTAGCATGGTCAGTTTAATCTGATTAAAGACAAAAAATTAAAAATTTTAAAAAAGCCAAAAACACTCACAGGAACAAATTAGACTTTCACCAACACAATGGGGAAAAATTGTCTAAATTTATGTTTGCAAAAGTCATTATATTAAGATGTGATATCTTTACATACACAATTCTGTTTTTCATTTGTTTTAGGACTGTCCAATAGTCCAATAGTTCTAGTTTATCTATATCTTCATTTAATTCCACTTTTTATTAATTTTCTGCCCAAATAATCTGTCAAATTGAGAGAGTGAGGTGTTGAAGTCTCCTACTACTACTTTTTTGCTATTGATATAGTGTTGTAGCTCTTTCAGTAGATGTTCGATGTATTTAAACGGCCTCTCATTGGCTGCATATATGTTAATAATTGTTAATTCCTCTTGGTTGACTCCTCTGAGCATTAAGTAATCCCCATCCCTATCTTTTATTACTTATTTTATTTTAAAGTCTATTGTGTCAAATATGAGAACAGCTGTTCCTGCCCCTTTTTGTGGTCCATTAGCTGGTATGATAGTTTTCCATCATTTCACTTTGAGTGTCCTGTTGAGTTAGTTGGAATTCTTGCAGACAACATATAGTTGAGTTGTGTTTTCTGATCCATTCTCCTACTCTGTGCCTTTAAATAGGTGAATTCAAGCCATTGACATTTATTGATATTATAGATTTAAGATATTTTAATGCCATCATTCTAAACTTTTATAGTGTTCTGATATATGACATGTTTTTAGTGGCATTGTTATTGTTTATAGGAGATCTTTTAGAACTTTTTAATTATTTATTTTATGTGGGGGGCTGGGTGATGCACCTGGTTGAGTGCACATGCTACAATGTGCAAGGTCCCGGGTTGAAGCACCCGGTCCTCACCTGCAGGGAGAAAGTTTTGCAAGAAGTGAAGCAGTGCTGCAGGTGTCTCTCTGTGTCTATCCTTCTCTATCTCCCTTACCCTCTCAAGTTCTGTCTCTATCCAATAAATAAAGATAATTTTAAAAGTTTTTTAAAAAGAGAGAGTGTGAGAGATCAAGGAAGAAGCAGAGAGGGGAGAGATACCACACAGTATTCCATCATCCATGGAGCATCTACAGTGTTCCTATGTTGTGCTGCAACCTGAATTCAATCTTGTACAAGGTAAAGGGCAACACCTTACAGGATGACTATCTCCTGGCCCTCCAAATGCATTCATATATATATATATGTATATATGATTTATTTATTGGATAGAGACAGAAAGAAATCAAGAGGGAAGGAAGTGATAGAGAAAGAGAAAAGAAGATACCTGTAGCACTGCTTCATGGCTCATGAAAACTTTTGTCTGCAGGTGGAGACTAGGGGATTAAACCCTGGTTCTTGTGCATTATAATATTTGCACTCAATTGGATGTGCCATCATCACCCAGACCTAAGTAAATGCATTCTTAAGATGTAAAAACATGAAAACACCTTGGACAAGGGAATAAAACTTTCACAATTATGGGGGGAAAATGAAGAGATTAGGAAAAAGACATTATAACAATCTTGGAAAAGAAATTGAAAGATGTCTGTAAGTCTATCACTCAACTTAATATCCTTATGAAAATGACTGTCCTTACTAAAAGGTCAGACTATGAAATCAGCCCTAAACTTCACTATGAAGCTTAAGTTAATCATTACACCTGATCTAGGTTTACTGATTTATTTTACAAAACTCCCCATGTTAGACTTCATTTGATCTAACACCACAATTTTTATGAAGAAGGTTATTATTACTCCCATATGCAAGTTACAACACTAAGACCCAGAGTAATGGTAAGTAAATGAGTTACCCAAAGGGCTGTAGTTAAAATACACATATGCTAGACGTAAGAGTGATAATATAAATGTTATACAAAAAGCCTTTCCTGACTGAGCTTCCAGAGTCCCAGGTTCAACATACCACCACAAGCCAAAGCTGAGCAGAACTCAAATAAAAAAATAAATAAATTGAGGGTTGGATGGTAACGCAGCATGTTAACTGCATGTGGCGTGAAGCGCAAGGACCCGCGTAAGGATCCAGATTCGAGTCCCTGGCTTCCCACCTTCAGAAAAGTTGCTTCACAGGCAGTGAAGCAGGTCAGCAGATGTCTATCTTTCTCTCCCCCTCTCTCTCTTCCCCTCCTCTCTCCATTTCTCTCTGTCCTATCCTACAATAACAACAATAATAACTACAACAACAATAAAACCACAAGGGCAACAGAAGGGAATAAATAAATAAAACAAGATACACATGCATATATAAATGCTTGCAAGTACATATTAAAATAAACAGGTATCCTAGATAAGTAGTCACAGAGGTAGGGCTGGAAGTCAATTATTTCAGTTTCAAATCCCAGCTTTTGGTTTCCTCTTTCCTAGCTTCCTTCATTTGCTTAATCTTTATGACTCAGAAAGTAATGAAAAACAAGAGATGGCAAAGAGGAATTCTGAGTATGTGTGAAGCAATTAGGGGCAGAAGTTTTGAAGATCACACAGTTCTACAACCAGACTAGGAGAGGACAGCTGAGGACACAAAACATGTTATGACAGTTATAGTAAAGGATAGCCACATTCTGGCTCCTTTATGAGATGGTCCTCTAGTAATGAAGAAGCTAGTACTTAAATCCCTACACTCTCACTAGGGAAAGATAGGAACAGCTGGAGGTATGGATCAACCTGGCAATGTCATGTCTATCAGAGAAGCAATTACAGAAGCCAGACCTCCCACCTCCAGCACTGCATAAAGAATTTTGGTCCATACTCTCAGAGGGGTAAATGTTAGGGGAAGATGACCAGAGGGCTCTGAATTCCATTCTATCAGGACCCAGAGAGAGAAGAGGAAAAAGAAGAGGAAGGAGGAAGAGGACGAGGAGTATGTGTGACTTGGAAAGGAAGATAAGGCAGAACCATAGAAAAAATGGGCAAATATGTATAAATATCGATAAATAGGTATAAAAATAATAGCCAACTCATATCTGTGACCTTGGAGGGAATGAGAACATAGAACTCTGGTGGTGGGAAGTGTGAATTATACCCCTATTATCTTGTAATTTTTTAAATCAATATCAAATCACTAATAAAAATAAAAATTAATCAGTTAAAAGAAAAAAATCCCTACATTCTAAATGTTATATTACTCTGTACTATAGCAGTGTATTTAATTGCATATACTATTTATTCAAATACTTATTGCATAACTCTAAGTGTGAGGCTAGTGTTACGATGGTTAAGATGAAAAAATAAGTTCACAAGTGAAATCAAATTAAAGAGCTAAACCTTGTCACATTTAATCTTCACAAAAACCATATAAGAAGATGGAGACTGAGACTCAATATAAAAAAAATCCCAGGGGGTCGGGCGGTGGCGCAGTGGGTTAAGCGCATGTGGCGCAAAGCGCAGGGACCGGCGTAAGGATCCCGGTTCGAGCCCCCGGCTCCCCACCTGCAGGGGAGTCGCTTCACAGGCGGTGAAGCTTGTCTGCAAGTGTCTATCTTTCTCTCCCCTTCTCTGTCTTCCCCTCCTCTCTCCATTTCTCTCTGTCCTATCCAACAACGAATTGCATCAACAAGGGCAATAATAATAACCACAACGAAGCTACAAGGGCAACAAAAGGGGGAAAAAATGGCCTCCAGGAGCGGTGGATTCATGGTGCAGGCACCGAGCCCAGCAATAACCCTGGAGGAGGAAAATTTAAAAAAAAAAAAAAAAAAATCCCAAAGGCACAGGTTTAATAAGTAGTGGTAGACGACGGGGGGGGGGGGGGGGGGGGCAAGCAGTGGTGCATGTGGTTAAGCACACATAGTAACAAGGACCCAGGTTCAAGCCCCAACTCCCCACCTGCAGCAGGGATACTTCACAGAATATGAAGCAGGTCTGCAGGTGTCTTTCTCTCTCCCTCTCTATCTGTCCCTCCTCTCTCAATTTCTCTCTGTCCTATCCAATAAAATGGGGGGGGGGGGTGGCCATGGTTTCATAGTGCTGGCACCAAGCCCCAGTGATAACCCTGGAGGCAAAAAAAAAAAAAGGAAAGAGGCAGAAGGCAGAATTTAGTTCTATGTCCTGTGTTCTTAGCCACAATCCAGTCCTTCCTGCCATATCTTGCTGTGCTTGAAGTTAAGTGTGATGACATGCAGAGACCAATAATGCCAAATGATTCTAGCAACCATTTGTTGAATGTTCATTAATGCTTCAAACTAAGGGGTAAATTCTCACAAATCACGAAGTACTTATCTCCACTGCCTTTCCACAGAAGAAGAAACAGAAGCACAAAGAAGTGATTTTGTCTGGTGACATATAACTAATATGAGCTAGTACTCTGACCCCTATCTCATTTCATACTCAAAGAACTGTATGAGTCGTTATTGTCCTCATTCCTACTTAAGTAGCCTGGGCATGGTCTCACACTAATAAGTGGCACTGCCAAGATTCATTCTGGCTTAAAGTCAAAAACACTGTTGACTTTTGGCCACAACAATAGGCTAAGTAAAAATTCAAAAGCAAATCTGTATGACTCCTGAGAATGATCTTGATTTATTTACCAACATGCTAAGTATACCCCTTAAACCAGTTTCAGTGCAGAGATGAGATAGGGAAAGGGAGAATAATAATAACACAGGACTTCTTGAAATGGAGAATCATCTAAATTGCATATTGAAAGGGTCTTTCCTGTCCACTACACAAGAGAGGCCATATAGTGTTGTTGTTTTTTTTAAGTGTCCATTGGGGGGGAGGTAATACAGTAATGTGGAATAAATAAATTATTAAAAAGAACACTATTCAGATAGAATATGAAAAGTTCTATTCTGATTTGTTTTAATTGCAAAACATTACTGGAGAGACGGGAGAAAAAAAAGAAAATACTATTGAACAAAATTTCATCCTCTTTCAAGCTTTTCATTTCAAATACATGAAAATAACAGCAAGGAACAGAAAAGTAAAATTTACTTTTTGTAATGTTAAATTGAATCCTGGCTTCCAATATTTACTCCCTCAATCTAAGAGCTGCAGAAGTCTGGGTAGCAAACTTTCAAGGATCTTTGCAAGATTCTTCTTGTCCTAAAAGATAGCCTCTAGAAGCCAAAAATGAGCCTGCAGATTCGGCCACACTTCTTTCCATTGGGTCCAGGGGCCAGCCAGCAAGCTGTAGCTCTAATGCTGTTGAGTCAGGGCTTTTTCCTAGCCAAACTAATTTATGACCCACGAAGGGCAGCTGCGGAACCGGTCAGACTGTAAGTACAATTTTTAAATATGAATCCCAGAAAGACCAGGAATGATGGGAGCCATGCGAGGGGGGGGGCGGTCCTAATGGGGGAGGAAATGTCTTTGTACTACCCTGGGTTAGCCTGGTCAAGCTTTAATTCCTGCAGGAGTAAAGGGCCAGTGGACTGGGCTTCCTAAGCGCGCGCGCTGGGTACATGGCACAGCAGCCAGGCGGCCAGACAAGGTGCCTCCACGCCCCCTTGCGGACCCAAATTACAATTCACGAGGGTGTGCCAACTAAGTGATAGAGTATTTTCAGCAATGTCCCTTTCCCAGGGCGGGCAGTGGTGATCGGCCCCGGGTAACAGATGAAAGCACCAAGAGTTCAGAGGGGAGTGAAGTCTTGCCAGCAAAAGGAAAAAAAAAAAAAAAAAACTTAAAAGGAGGTGATCAGAAGGCTGTTTCTTTTTACCCAAGGAGTAGAAGAAACCGGGGACTGAGGTCGACTAGGAGACCCACCCAGACCGTCCTGCTGCCTGCGAGGACTGAGAAGGAGCTGTCAGTGGAAAGGCCCGCAGCCCAGGTGACAGGAGAGCAAAGGAGCAAAGGCGCGCGAGGTGCTTGCAGCTCGTCCGCGGGGCGCTGGGCTGCAGCCTGGCCGGGACGCACTGCTCGCCACCGGCTCGCGTGTCAGCCTGCAGAGCCCGGCGGTCTGGAGGGGCTCCAGGCTGCAGCTTCGAACCTCGGGCGCAGCTCGGACTGTCTACGAGCTCATTGCAATCCAACCCCCCTACACACACACACACACACACACACACACACACACACACACACACACCCCTCGAAAGCCACCAAGCCACCAAGTCAACTGCGAGCCCAACCTGCACTGCCACTCGCCTTACCGGAGCTGCTCCCCGGTCACCAGGACCTCAGCCATGCGCTCCAGCTCCCGCTGCTGCGCACCGCAGCTCCCGCTGCTGCCGCCGTCGCTGCCGCTGCAGCCCGAGCTGCCGCCGCTCTCTTCCATGGTCGCGGCAAGCTGCTAGCGCTGCCTGGGCTGTCCGCCGCGGTTTCGGGTGTTGAATCAGCCTGCCCTCACTGAGGACTCTCCCGCCATCTTGGTTAAGGGCAGTCCTTTTGCTGGGCTGCGACTGGTTAAAAGGGGAATCCCTGCGGGTAGGCTGAGGCGCCACAGAACACCCGCTTGAGGGCGTGGTCAAAGGCCCGCGTGTTGCGGGGAGGGGCCGAGCGAGGAAAATATAAACATCTGGACGGGGCTCTACTTCTGCACAATGTGCTGGTGGAGGTCAAAATTCTGTGGTTCCCTTTGTTTTATCCATAAAAGCTCAAACTGTGGCCTTCTGGATGCAGACTGAGAAGTAACTACCTGAACAAGAATGGAAAACTTTTTCTTTCTCTCTTTTTTTTTTTTTACTTTTTCATGTGACCAAATAGCAGAAGTGAAGACAACAATATAATAATATGGTCAAATAGAGTACAATGAAAGAAATACATGTCACTAGAGTGCGTGAAGAAATTAAGTGTTATTCTTTCCTCAATTGGGTCGCCAAGAATATTTTAGTTACCTTTTGGTGTAATCAACAACAACAACAACAACAAAAATACTAACCTAGGAGTGATACCAGCTCCATGACTGATTTCCTACCTTAATGTGCTTAATCTCTAGAGCCTCATTTTACAGCACAAGAGTCGTTGTGGCCACTACTGGTTGGCATTTGCTGTATTAATGATTATTCTGAGGGAGTCAGGCGGTTAAGCGCACGTGGCGCGAAGCAAAAGGACCTGCATAAGGAAACTGGTTCGAGCCCAGGCTCCCCACCTGCAGGGGGAGTCGCTTCACAGGCGGTGAAGTAGGTCTGCAGGTGTCTTTCTCTCCCCTCTCTGTCTTCCCTTCCTCTCTCCATTTCTCTCTGTCCTGTCCAACACGACTACATCAATAACAATAATAACTACAACACGACTACATCAATAACAATAATAACTACAACAACAATAAAAAAAAACAAGGGCAACAAAAGGGAAAATAAAAAAATATTCTGATAGTTTTTATGCTTTCGTTGACTATTGTAACAGATCATAAAATGGATATTGTGCTTGTTTTACATAGGAAGATTTAGAGAAATAGGGTAACTTGTCAAAGTAAGAAAGTAATAAGTGCAAGAATAATTAAACTAGGGCCTGAGAAAAGTTCACTTGAATAGTGTGCTGTTTGCCAATGTAGGATCCAGGTTCGACTCCAGCCCCTAGCTGAAGTAACACTCAGAGCTGTCCTCCTTTCCTTTCACAAAAGGAAGGGAGGCAGGGAGGAAGGAAGGAAGGGAGGGAGGAAAAAAAGAAAGAAAACAGGGAGGAAGGGGAGGTGGAAAGGAGGGAGGAAGAAAGAAAGAACCAAACTCTGATCATTATGACTTCAAAGTAGTTTTTTTTTATCTTATTTTAAATTTCTTTATTGGGGAATTAATGGTTTACAATCAACAGTTAGTACATGCATAACATTTTTTTTTTTGTCCCCTGGCCCACAGCCCAGGTGACAGGAAGAGCAAAGGACCGAGGGCAAGCACTGTGCTTGCAGCTCTTCCAAAAACCGCCTCTTGGGACTGGGAAATAGATTACTCTGACATGCTTGAGGACCTAGAGATAGCAGGCTGAGACCATAGCACCACCTCGTGCCAGAATTGAGCAGTGCACCCTGACAATAGATAAATGTGAAGGTTTTTTTTTTTTTTTAAATAAATATTGTCTTGAAAGTCATAATCTCTCAATGCAAGTATGTACTAGAAATCTACAGATTGTAAATGAAAGTGAAATATAATAGAAAGTAACCTCACCTTTATATGTTTTATATCCGGGAGTCAGGCGGTAGCACAGCGGGTGTTTTAAACGCCTTGGCGCAAAGCACAAGGACCTGAATCATAAGGATCCTGGTTGGAGCCCCGGGCACCCCACCTGCAGGAAAGCCACTTCACAAGTGATGAAGCAGGTCTGCAAGTGTCTTTCTCTCCCCCTCTCTGTCATCCCTTCCTCTCTACATTTCCCTCTGTCATATCCAACAACAACGACAACAATAATAACTACAACAATAAAAAATAACAAGGGCAACAAAAGGTAATAAATAAATCCTTAATAATATATATTTTATATCCATTTTCTATTCTAAAGTATGTGCACCAGTCATTCTTGTATGCAGTATTGTGTTTTGTTTCCTTATTCTTAAATAAGTCCATAAAGACATTTTTCAACATTCTACAAAAAATATTCCGTAAATTAACTTAAATTTTGCAACAATTTCTTTAATATTTATTCCATGATTTACAAGGAGCTAAGCAGATTGTTTATATTATTTTGTTCATTACCACAAGACCTGTGAGAGGCATCACTATTAATTTAAAAATGACAAAACCTAAACAGAAATGAAGTAATTTCTGAATTTCACATCTAGAAAACTGGTTTAGACATCCCTTGAGTCTTGGGAGAAACATGAACACTAATTCTGAAGACACCTAAGACCGTTCTAGCACATCTCAGAAAGAGAACAATTGTCCAATTCCCCTTGGATTTAACAGTGGATTCAGTTAGACAAGCATTTCCTTTTTCTCCAGATTAATAGCACTATTTCAACTTTGAATTCTGCAAAACAGAACAAGAATGAAAATTAAGAACTGATATAACCCTTTTTTCTTCTGGATATAGTTTCTTGAGTGTTTTATCATAATACACAAAGAACCAAAATACCTACATTCTTATTTGTACAATTTTGACAGTGCTCATGAAAAATGTAGCATATGAAACTTTCACATCCTATGAACTACAAAGTATTATTACAAGAATATAATTTTAAAGTAATTATTAAATTTTAAATTTCTAACAAAATGTATAGATACAGATTGCTTATTATTTTTATATATACTAATACACAAATTTATAGTACAATTTAATTTTTTCAATACTTAAAAATCAAGTCAATAGAATGTGTAAAGGCCTAACTGCCCAATGCTTTCAAAACTGACTCTTGGGAGTCGGTAGCACAGCGGGTTAAGTACAGGTGGTGCAGAGCACAAGGACCAGGATAAGGATCCCCACCTGCAGGAGAGTCGAGTCGCTTCACAGGTGGTGAAGCAGGTCTGCAGGTGTCTATCTTCCTCTCCTCCTCTGTCTTCCCCTCCTCTCTCCATTTCTCTCTGTCCTTTCTAACAATGACAATAATAGCTACAACAATAATGAAAAACAACCAGGGCAACAAAGGGAAAATAAATTAATAAATATAAGTGACAACTGTAGTAAAGCTACCTTTTGGTACTAAATGAGAAATACAAATTATTTATTTCTCAATCAGATGAAATTAGTATAATTATAAGCAACAAAAACTTACTTTAATGTTCTACTTATTAATTATTTAGAAGCTATAAACATGTCAGACATTTATTTACTCAATGTGTCAGGTAATATTTTAGACACTAAAAATTGTTGATGAAACATTCTGAGACCAAATTCTAACAAATCATAAGCTTACTATAGTGAAGGTAGCAACAAAAAAAAATCTAATTTATTTTGGATAGAGATGGAGAAATTGAGTGGGAAGCAGGAAATTAAGAGGAAGAGAGAGAGAGAAATACATACAGCACTATTTCACTGATCATGAAGTTTTCCCCCCTGCAGATGGAAACCAGGCACTGGAACACAGGTTCTAGCACATTGTAATGTATACACTCAGCCAGGTGCGCCACCACATGGACTATAAATAAATAAATAAATAAATAAATAAGACTTTTAAGCAAGCTACTATAGAGAAAAAGAACAAGAAATAACACAAAAATACAATTGGTTTTCCTAAACTTGTTAAAAGTATTGGTAATTTCATTTCTTATTACAAAATGAATACATCTTCAAATAAACTAAGCAACAAGACACTAAAGATGTGAGCTCTAATGTTTTTCAGACTACTTGATACTGGGGATTATTCAAGGTCTTGTTGAAAGAACAATTACAATAGCGCCTTGAATGCTTCAAACGAAATACTAAATAAAATAAAAGCAAATAATTTCATCAAAATAAAAAACTCTGGGTGGAGGGTGAGGGTAGATTTTCAGCTTCACTATAGAGGGTTGGGGATAGGGACACAGACATTTGGACATCAATCTGGTACATGTGCTGCCAGGGATTGAACTCAGGACCTCATGCTTGAGAGTCCAATGCTTTATCCACCGTACCACCTCCCAGACTACATAACTTTTTCTTTGAAATATTAAATCACCTATAATCTTAGACCAGGGAGACCAGAAGCAACTGGTTGCATCACTATATAAGATACAACATTAAATGATATAAATCACAGTGAGGTCTTATATGATACTGTAAATCCTAACAATGAGATTTTCATAGTCAACCAAATTTCCATATAACTTCATTATAACAACTACACACTGCCTTCTTAAACTCTAAGACATTTCCTTTCTATTCACTATAAAACCCATATTTCTCCCAGTCCTGGAACCTCTGGGGCATGGCTCGTTTTCCTGCATGCTTCTCTTGATTCATATCAATAAAGTAAAAAATGTTCCCCAATTGCACAATAGACAAGACAGGTGTGTCTGCTGTTCTTGCACTTCAGCAAACCTAGGTGACTAGAAATGTAACTAATCATGTTAAATCATTGTTTCAGCACAATGTAGCCAACCAAATTGTATGTTTCATTTTGTATTCACTCATATCTTGGCAGCCTGGATTGGATGTGGAACTAAATCAAGCCACCTCATGCTGTCTTCTTCTTCTTCTAGCGTTTGCCCTTCTTCCATAGCCAGTCAACAGCGTCCGGTTGAAAGCTGTCAGGAGCTGCTTGTTGCTGGCTTTGAAAGTGACTGGGATCCATGTGGATTCAGTCGGCTAGGAAGGATCGTCAGTTTCCCCAATGAATGGGTACTCACAGGATGCACCATGAGAAGGTAGATCCAATGCATCATGCTGTCTTATATGATGACTCACAATGTGACCAATCCATTTGTACGTTACCCTTGAACACACATTTGATTGGTGCACCTCAAAACCAATCAACTGTACCACCTTGTAACCAATCAAACATACCACCTTGTAACCAATCAAATGTACCACCTTGTAACCAATCAGATGCAAGCTGCTCCCCACGTGTCAGACAGGGGGTCTAGCAATTCAGGAGTCAGCTAGAGTCTGCAGGTGTAATGAAGTATCTCCCTGCCCTCCACATGGTCACCGCCTCAGACTAGTGCGGATATTTTTTCTATAAAACCAATTGGTACTACATCTCCTGATCTCAACCAAATCAATGCAACTAGTACCACCTCAACATGTTTCACTTCAGATTGTGTCCACAGATGCCAGGCATGGGATGTCAACCCTTCTGCTCCATTAGTCTGGTGAGACCATTCCTAGCTCCTAAGACTCCTTAATTCCATTTTGGGTGGTACAGTTTCTAACGAAGTCACAGAACCTATATATAGATCAGAGCCCATGATTCAGAGCACATGTGCACATGCATCCATAAGTTAAGGGAAAATATACACCTTTTGGGGGTTTTTTTCCTCCAAGGTTATTGCTGGGGCTCAGTACCTGCACTACGAATCCACTGCTCCTGGAGGCCATTTTTCCCATGTTGTTACCCTTGTTGTTACTCTTGTTGTCATCATCCTTATTATTGTTGTCATCGCTGCTGTTGTTGGATAGGATGGAAAGAAATTGAGAGAAGAGGGAAGACAGAGAGGGGGAGAGAAAGATAGACACCTGCAGACCTGCTTCACCCCCTGTGAAGTGATCCCCCTGCAGGTGGGGATCTGGGGGCTCCAACCAGGATCCTTATGTAGTCCTTGTGCTTCATGCCATGTGTGCTTAACCCACTGAGCTACTGCCCAGCCCGGGGAAAATATACACTTTAACGTAAAAGTCCACAATAGTTTGCAGTGACTCAGTAAGTGCAGCAAGCAAGTAGAAAGACCCAAAAAGAAAGAAAGCATAAAGTACTTAATTAAATAGTTTCTAGTTAGACCTAGGTACCCTCCTCACCTACTTCTGTTTCACCTCCCTCAGTCACTCTAAGTCCAACCATTTCAAATAAAGTAAGAACTACAAAATCTGGATAAGGGCAAGAGACCATCGTACTTTAATGATGGCTCTTTTGGTTACTACCAGGCCAACCTGTCATCTGGGGCCATCGTCAGGGACTCCTGGGATTCCCACATAGACATGATGGGCTTAGATCTCTAATAGATGCCTCTCTCCACTGTCACTGGTCATCTCCACCAGGAACAATATGGTGGACCCCCTTGCAGGTCTCCACAGGACTTTGCCCTTAATGTGGATCAGCAATGGTAGGGACAGCCCTATTCTCCAAAGGAAAGTTGAGTCAACATACTCTCACTGGAGGAAGATGAGTCCTGCAATGAGTGCAGCCTAGAATGTTCCTATCTATGACCACAGAATGTGAGCTCAGACCTACAGGGATGCAGAGGTTACATAGGCTCCTGTGCTGAATATGGGCCCCAGATCAAATCAATAGTGTTTACAGTTAACAGTGTTTATATACTTTTCCCATATTTGAGACTTACTTTCTTCCCTAATCCAGCTTTCCAATCTTACTTCCAACTCTGACACCATCTCCCAAGACAATACCTTTGGTCAACCAGCATGTTAGCTGTTGGGCTCAGGCAAAAATTAGTAAAGTCATGAGCCCCTTGGAATATACCCAAAATAGATCTACTAGCCTTTTTCAAATGGAGACTCCAAATTTCATCTTCTAGAGTCTTACCATTAGATTCCTGAATATTAAACAATTTCTTCTTTTTTATACCTTAATACTTTTTCAGCCACCAAGTTGCAGATGCTACCATGATGCTAACCTGACTTCCCTGGGCACACAACTTCACCAATTTGTGTGTGCAGGTGCTACCATGATGCTAACCTGGCTTCCCTGGGCACACAACTTCACCAATGTGTGTCCTGGAGCCCTACCTTCCTGGATCCCTGCCCCACTAGGGAAAGAGAGAGACAGGCTGAGGGTATGGATCGGCCTGCCAATGGCCATGTCCAGCTGAGAAACAATTAGAGAAGCCAGACCTCCCACCTTCTGATGATTCTGAGTCCATACTCCCAAATGGATAAAGAATATGGAAGATTCCAGTGGAGGAGATGGGCTATGGACTCTGGTAGTGGGAACTGTATGGAATTGTACCCCTCTTATCCTACAATTTAAGGCATCTGTAGAAGCACTGTAGCTTCCAGTGGATGAACACATGTGGTCAGGGTGAAAAGGGGTACAGACACATAGAAGCTGAGAGCAACAACCACCAATAGCACCATCTTGGCTCTACAGATCAGTAGATGCAGCAAAGCACAGTGCTAATTGTGGAGGGAGGGGACTTCTAAGCTTTTAATTCATGACATTAGGGGTTTCAGGGCACTGACATGCGGGCACAGACACACTCCAGCACGGGAAAATATCTGGCCAAGAGCTGTGAGGTCTGTTCCAGAAGGCAAATACACAGATAGGTAAACAGATGGCGGGTGACTAGATGCTAAATGGAAAAGTAAGCCCTGCATCTCTGAACACACAGAAGATGCCACTTCACAGTGAGCCCCTGAGATCTGGATTCAGACTGAAACTCTACAGAGAGGCCATATGTACACATCACACAGAAGATAGAAACACCTCAAGAAAATGACAAGAAATATAAACCCAGCTCCCAACCCCCACCACCCAATATATAAACAAAGTTAAATCCAGTAATTATAACAATAGTAATGTAGAGGTTAAAGAAAAGCCCAGAATATTGAGAACAGCCACTAACCTGTAACCTACTGTTCCTTGTTCTGTGTAAATATTTCCACGTGTACCCACCCTGTGATAACTATAAAAAGGTGGGATGAAAAACGATCAGGGCACAGACTCTCCCCTTGCATAGAAGGGTGTTGGCGGCCCAAGCTTAAGCTTGCTGATAAAGGCTCTTGCTATTGCATGTGATTCTGGTCTTCTTTGCATGAGATCAGGACTCAAACCTCTGGGCATAACAGTACCACCTGCTATTAACAGCACACTGAATGCACCAGCAGCAGAGAACATCCAGAAACAAAATAAAAATATGATGAATCTCACAGATAGAAATAAAACAAAAGGACTTCAGGAAATCATAGGCCTGGAGGACCTATCAGAGATAGGCTATAGCAAACTCATTATTAGGGCTACTGAGGAATTTAAGCACAGCATGGAGAATCATATTCAGAATTGAAAGAATATTTCACTAAGGAGTTGGGAGACCTCTAAACAGAATTCACAAAGAATTAGCGAACATGAAAGAAGAACTTCAAACAGAGTTCACTAAGAAGTTTGGAAGCATGAAAAAAAGACCCCAAACAAAGTTCACTAAATAGTTAGGAAGCAGAAACAAAAAACTTCATATAGAGTTGCAGAATGTGAAAGAAACTCTGATTGGAGTACAGCCTCAGGTAGTAGACTTTAGAAGTAGACTCAGGCATGCAGAAGAGATAATGTCTAAGATAGAAGATGGAATTAGCTCCCTCTTTCGATTTAAATATGATAAAGAAGAAAGATTTAGAAAGAATGAAGCAACTTTTTTGTGAAATAGCAGACTTCATCAAAAGGTTAAATGTAAGAATGTCAGAAATTCTTGAGGAAAAGGATAAAATGAAGGGAACAGAGACCATATTCAAGGAAATTATAGCTGAGAATTTTCCTCACCTGGGCAATCCTCAGAACTTAAGCATCTGGATTCGACTTCCGGAGGCGGAGCTACGAGCAGCAGATCTCTTTCTCTCCTCTTCTCTCCTCTCCTGGATCAACTAGGAATACCAAAGGAGACCACCATGGACCGAAACAAGACAGGACTAGAATGACCACAGGAACCCAGTAAATCACCAGTGAGTACAAACACGTGTGGCTGGTGACAGAGAGGAGAGAGGGATCTAAGGAGAGATTAAGTGACTGCTAACAGTTCAGCAGTTTATCAGTTGAGACACCACCTCCAGTCTGCTCCACCAACAAGGGGACAGTTTAAGGGAGGAGAGGACTCCCCAGAGACTCACCAAGTGCAACTCTGAGTCTCCATTGCTACTACCCTCAGAATCTGGAGCAGCAACAGGAAGGGACACCAGGGGACAGAGATCTAACCAGGAAACTCAGGAGAAGACCTATACCTTGGTGGCATAGCTGAGGGGCTGTGAAAGTCTCTTTGCATAATCACTGGGTTATCTCTGCCACACCCTGCTTTATCTCTTGGTCAGGAGTCAGTGATTAAGCTAAGAAGCCTATTGATAGTTTAAAAGCCCTCAGGCTCCCATAGCCTACAGGGAAGAGGGGGAAAAAAAAAGAGGCTTTTAAACCACTGAGCTCCAACTCAGGGATTGAAATAACTGTTGACTTCCACCACTGTGAACCCTTTAATTAACTTACTTAGACACAAGTCAATCCAGGCAATAGTGATCAATAATTTGAAAAGTACTGATCAGGGAACTCATAACATAATATATAAAATGGTTAAAACAACAAGAAAAAATATTGGAGACTCAAACCAGGAAAAGAGTCCAGCTAACAGTCCTCCAGAGGGTGAAGCACAAAATAACGAGTTCAACATCCAAACATTAGCTAAGGAAATAATAACAGGAGTGAGTAAAGAATTTGAAAAAATTGTAATCAGAAATGCAGGAACAACAAATGAGAATATGGAAGAAAATTCTAATTATCTCATGGCCATTAGAGAGCTGAAAGCTGAAATCGCTGAGCTAAGAATGCAACTAGCTGAACAAGCTAAAACAGTATCAGAGCAGGGCAACAAAATAGATGAACTCCAGAAAACAGAAGAGGGAAGAGAGAATATAATCTATAAGGCTGAAGACAGAATTAGCAAGATCGAGGATGAATTAAAGACAACTAAAAAAGAAGTAAGAGATCTCAAAAAGAGATTAATAGATGCTGAAAACAACAACAGAGTCCTATGGGATGACTTCAAAAGAAACAATATACGTATTATTGGCATACCAGAGGAAGAAAGAGAAGGAGAGGAAGAAAGCATTTTCCAGGCCATAGTAGCTGAAAACTTCTCTAGTCTAGACAACATCAAAGATATAAAAATTCAAGCACGGAGGGTCCCAAACAGAATTAACCCAGACCTAAAGACACCAAGACATATCATACTTAGAATGGAAAGGATAAGGATAAAGAAAGGATCCTGAAGGCTGCAAGAGAAAAACAAAGAGTCACCTACAAAGGAAAACCCATAAGATTAGCAGCAGACTTCTCCATACAAACACTACAGGCCAGAAGAGAATGGCAAAATATCTATCGAGTGCTCAATGAGAAAGGCTTTCAGCCAAGAATACTATATCCTGCTAGACTGTGATTCAGACTAGATGGAGGCATCAAAACCTTCTCAGACAAGCAACAGTTGAAGGAATCAACTATCACCAAGCCTGCCCTTAAAGAAGTTCTGAAAGGTCTCCTATAAACAACCAGACCACCACAAATAGGACATATATCAAAACACTCTAAAACTCTACAGGAATGGCATTAAAATATCTTCAATCTTTGATATCAATAAATGTCAATGGCCTGGATTCACCTATTAAAAGACACAGAGTAGGAAGATGGATCAGAAAACACAACCCAACAATATGCTGTCTACAGGAAACCCACCTAACTCAACAAGACAAACACAGACTTAAAGTGAAAGGATGGAAAACTATCATACAAGACAATGGCCCACAAAAAAGGGCAGGAGACCCCAGACCTATGGACATCTAATCTTTGATAAGGGGGCCCAAAGGATTAAATGGAAAAAGGAGTCTCTCTTCAATAAATAGTGCTGGGAAAACTGGGTTGTAACATGCAGAAGAATGATATTGAACCACTTTATCTCACTGGAAACAAAAATCAACTCCAAATGGATCAAAGACCTAGATGTCAGACCAGAAACAATCAAATACTTAGAGGAAAACATTGGTAAAACACTTTCCCACCTACACCTCAAGGACATCTTTGATGAATCAAACCCAATTACAAGGAAGACTAAAGCAGAAACAAACCAATGGGACTACATCAAATTGAAAAGCTTCTGCACATCCAGAGAAACTATTAAACAAACAGAGAGACCCCTTACAGAATTGGAGAAGATCTTCACATGCCATACATCAGACAAGAAACTAATCACCAAAATATATAAAGAGCTCAGCAAACTTAGCACCAAAAAAGCAAATGACCCCATCCAAAAATGGGCAGAGGATATGAACAAAACATTCACTACAGAGGAGATCCAAAAGGCTAACAAACATATGAAAAACTGCTCTAGGTCACTGATTGTCAGAGAAATGCAAATTAAGACAACACTAAGATACCACCTCACTCCTGTAAGAATGGCATACATCAAAAAGGACAGCAGCAACAAACACTAGAGAGGCGGTGGGGACAGAGGAACCCTTTTCTATTGCTGGTGGGAATGTAAATTGGTACAGCCACTGTGGAGAGCAGTCTGGAAAACTCTCAGAAGGCTAGACATGGACCTTCCATATGATCCAGTAATTCCTCTCCTGGGGTTATACACCAAGGACTCCATAACACCCAACCAAAAAGAGGTGTGTACTCCTATGTTCATAGCAGCACAATTCATAATAGCTAATACCTGGAAGCAACCCAGGTGCCCAACAACAGATGAGTGGCTGAGAAAGCTGTGGTATATATACACAATGGAATACTATACAGCTATCAAGAACAATGAACCCACCTTCTCTGACATATCTTGGACAGAGCTAGAAGGAATTATGTCAAGTGAGATAAGTCAGAAAGATAAAGATGAGTATGGAATGATCCCACTCATCAAGAGAAGTTGAGAAAGAAGATCTGAAAGGGAAACTAAAAGCAGGACCTGACCAAATTATAAGTAGGGCACCAAAGTAAAAGCCCTGTGGTGAGGGGTATACATGCAGCTTCCTGGGCCAGTGGGGGGTGGGAGTGGGTGGGAGGGATGGGTCACAGTCTTTTGGTGGTGGGAATGGTGTTTATGTACACTCCTAGCAAAATGTAGACATATAAATCACTAGTTAATTAATATGAGAGGGGGAAAATCAGTTGTATGTCTCAAAGTTTTTCAAAACACAAACTGAATCTTTTTAATATATAGGCTGTGTATTTGATATGCGGACTCTCTCAAAAGCCTAGACCAAGTAGATTAGAAGCATCCAATAGCACAGCTATATATAAGATACTGGGTACTGTACAGCAAACCCTAACAAAAGGACTTTTCAAAGTTAACCCAATTACCAAATAATGTAATGATAACATTAACTATCTGTCGTTTTCGATGGGCTATGTTGTTTTCACCGGGCTGGCTTCACGGGCGGGTAACAGACGACCAGGGACTCATGGTTGAGCTGTAGGCAGTATCTCTTTATTCATGCAGGATGCAGCACTATCTAAACCGAGCTAAGCTAAACTCAAGGTACTGTAAAACTCACAATGCTGTCTTTATATATACTTGCCAAGTAGGATGGAAACAGGATGTGACATAGCGAGGGTGGAGAGAAAAGTGACTGGTGAAAATCAGAGTTTGACAAGGAGGGGGCGGAGCAGGCGAGAATCCTATCACTGAACCACCAATGCCCTGGGGGGAGGGTGGTGCTTGTTAACAGTGGTTATGTAAATAGAATGCAGTGGTTATGTAAATGGAATAGTGTTAAGCAGGGGGGATTTAAACCAAATGAAACAGAAGGGGTCTCATGCATACCAACAACTATCGATTGTCTTTTTGAACCCTAAAACAGCAGGAACCTCACATCTCCACTATAGAGCCCCCACTTTTCCCAGTCCTGGAATCCTTGGATAGGGCCCACTTTCCCCTATGCCTCTCCCAATCCATATCAAATATTGCATCCGCCGATCACAACCTAACCAACGCAACGATTGCCACCTCAACATGCTTCACCTCAGACTGTGTCCAGAGACTTCACGTGTGGAATGACAACCCTTCAGCTTCATTACTCAGGTGAGACCTTTCCTTTTATAGGAAAGAGACTTTTCCTTTTTACACTCTAATTTCATCTCAGGTGGTTCACTTTCTAACAAAGTCCCCAAACCTAGATATACACCAGTTTCTGTGAGAGAGAGCTTATGTTCACACATATCCATAAACTACTGCAAAATATATACCTGAAAGCAGAAGTACACTAGAGTTTGCAGTGAGTACCTCCCTAACACTTCCTCTCCACTATTCCAAGCTTTAGGTCCATGATTGCTCCACAATTTGTTTGGCTTTGTATGTTAACTCTCTTTTCAGTCACCAGGTTCCAGATGCCATCAGGATGCTAGCCAGGCTTCCCTGGATTGAAGACCCCACCAATATGTCCTGGAGCTCTGCTTCCCAGAGACACATCCTACTAGGGAAAGAGAGAGGCAGACTGGGAGTATGGACTGACCAGTCAACGTCCATGTTCAGTGGGGAAGCAATTACAGAAGCCAGACCTTCTACCATCTGCAACCCTCAATGACCCTGGGTCCATCCTCCCAGAGGAATAGAGAATGGGAAAGCTATCAGGGGAGGGGGTGGGATATGGAGATTGGGTGGTGGGAATTGTGTGGAGTTCTACCCCTCCTACCCTATGGTTTTGTTAATTAATCCTTTCTTAAATAAAAAAAAAATTTTTTTAAAAGGGCAGGAGCAGCTATTCTCATATCTGACATGATAGACTTTAAAATAGATAAGATTAAAAAAGATAGGAATGGACACTACTTAATGCTCAGAGGATCAATCAATCAAGAGGACTTAACAATTATTAACATCTATGCACCCAATGAGAAGCCATCTAAATACATCAAACTTCTACTGAAAGAGCTACAGCAATATATTAACAGTAACACAATCATAGTAGGGGACTTCAACACCCCACTCTCTCAACTTGACAGATCATCCAGGAAGAAAATCAACAAAGACATAAGGGAGCTAAATGAAGAGATAAATAAACTAGAACTATTGGACATTTTCTGAGTCATTCATCCCAAGAAACAGCAATACACATTTTACTCAAATCCACATGGGTCATTATCAAGGATAGACCATATGTTAGGCCACAAAGACAGCATCAGCCAATTCAAGTGCATTGAAATCATCCCAAGCATCTTCTCAGACCACAGTGGAATTAAACTAACACTTAACAATCAACAAAAGATTAGTAACAGTCCCAAAATGTGGAAGCTCAACAGTACACTTCTTAACAACTTCTGGGTCAAAGAGGAAATCAAGGAAGAAATCAAAATGTTTCGAGAGTTCAATGAAAATGAAGACACAAGCTATCAAAATATTTGGGACACAGCTAAAGCAGTCCTAAGAGGGAAGTTCATAGCTATACAAGCACACATTAGGAAACAAGAAAAAGCACAAATAAACAGCCTGATTGCACACCTTAAGGCCTAGAAGAGGAACAACAAAGGAACCCTAAAGCAACGAGAAGGTCAGAAATTACTAAAGTTAGGGCAGAAATAAATAACATTGAGAATAGGAAAACCATACAAAAGATCAACGAAAGTAAATGTTGGTTCTTCGAAAGAGTAAACAAAATCGACAAACCTTTAGCCAGACTCACAAAACAAAAAAGGGAGAAGACCCAAATAAATCGGATAGTAAATGAAAGAGGAGATATCACAACAAACACCGCAGAAATTCAACATATCATGCGAGGCTTCTATGAACAACTATATGCCACCAAGCTAGAGAGCCTGGAAGAAATGGATGATTTCCTAGATACCTACCAACTTCCAAAACTAAGTAAAGAGGAAGTGGAGAACATGAACAGGCCCATCACAGCTAATGAAATTGAAACAGTTATCAAAAATCTCCCCAAAAATAAATGTCCTGGACCAAATGGTTTTATAAATGAATTCTACAAAACCTTCAAAGAAGAACTAATACCTCTACTTATAAAAGTCTTCCAGAAGATTGAAGACACTGGAATACTCCCTGTCAGCTTCTATGAAGCCAACATCACCCTGATACCAAAAGCAGACAGGGACACAACCAAAAGAGAAAACTACAGACCAATATCTCTGATGAACATAGATGCTAAAATATTGAACAAAATTCTAGCCAACCGGATACAACAGTATATCAAAAGGATTGTTCATCATGACCAAGTGGGGTTTATCCCAGGCATGCAAGGTTGGTTTAATATACGTAAATCAATCAACGTGATCCACCACATCAACAAAAGCAAGACCAAAAACCACATGGTCATGTCAATAGATGCAGAGAAAGCTTTTGACAAAATACAACATCCCTTTATGATCAAAACACTACAAAAAATGGGAACATATGGAAAATTCCTGAAGATAGTGGAGTCTATATATAGCAAACTTACAGCCAGCATCATACTCAATGGTGAAAAACTGGAAGCATTTCCACTCAGATCAGGTACTAGATAGGGCTGCCCACTATCACCATTACTATTCAACATAGTGTTGGAAGTTCTTGCCATAGCAATCAGGCAGGAGCAAGGAATTAAAGGCATACAGATAAGTCAAACTCTCCTTTTTTGCAGATGACATGATAGTATACATGGAAAAACCTAAGGAATCCAGCAAGAAGCTTTTGGAAATCATCAGGCAATACAGTAAGGTGTCAGGCTACAAAATTAACATTCAAAAGTCAGTGGCATTCCTCTATGCAAACACTAAGTTAGAAGAAATTGAAATCCAGAAATCAATTCCTTTTACTATAGCAACAAAACAATAAAATATCTAGGAATAAACTTAACCAAAGAAGTGAAAGACTTGTATACTGAAAATTATGAGTCCCTACTCAAAGAAACTGAAAAAGACACAAAGAAGTGGAAAGATATTCCATGTTCATGAGTTGGAAGAATTAACATCATCAAAATGAATATATTACCCAGAGCCATCTACAAATTTAATGCTATCCCCATCAAGATCCCAAGCACATTTTTAGGAGAATAGAAAAAATGCTACAAATGTTTATCTGGAACCAGAAAAGACCTAGAATTGCCAAAACAATCTTGAGAAATAAGAACAGAACTGGAGGCATCACACTCCCAGATCTCAAACTGTATTATAGGGCCATTGTCATCAAAACTGCTTGGTACTGGAACATGAATAGACACACTGACCAGTGGAATAGAATTGAGAGCCCAGAAATGAGGCCCCACACCTATGGACATCTAATCTTTGACAAAGGGGCCCAGACTATTACATGGGGAAAGCAGAATCTCTTCAACAAATGGTGTTGGAAACAATGGGTTGAAACATGCAGAAGAATGAAACTGAATCACTGTATTTCACCAAATACAAAAGTAAATTCCAAGTGGATCAAGGACTTGGATGTTAGACCACAAACTATCAGATACTTAGAGGAAAATATTGGCAGAACTCTTTTCCGCATAAATTTTAAAGACATTTTCAATGAAACTAATCCAATTACAAAAAAGACTAAGGCAAGTATAAACCTATGTGACTACATCAAATTAAAATGCTTCTTCACAGCAAAAGAAACCACTACCCAAACCAGGAGACCCCTCACAGAATGGGAGAAGATCTTTACATGTCATACATCAGATAAGAGTTTAATAACCAACATATATAAAGAGCTTGCCAGACTCAACAACAAGACAACAAACAACCCTATCCAAAAATGGGGGGAGGACTTGGTTAGAATATTCACCACAGAAGAGATCCAAAAGGCCGAGAAACACATGAAAAAATGCTCCAAGTCTCTGATTGTCAGAGAAATGCAAATCAAGACAACAATGAGATATCACTTCACTCCTGTGAGAATGTCATACATCAGAAAAGGTAACAGCAGCAAATGCTGGAGAGGGTGTGGGGTCAAAGGAACCCTCCTGCACTGCTGGTGGGAATGTCAATTGGTCCATTCTCTGTGGAGAACAGTCTGGAGAACTCTCAGAAGGCTAGAAATGGACCTACCCTATGACCCTGCAATTCCTCTCCTGGGGATATATCCTAAGGAACCCAATACATCCATCCAAAAAGATCTGTGTACACATATGTTCTTGGCAGCACAATTTGTAATAGCCAAAACCTGGAAGCAACCCAGGTGTCCAACAACAGATGAGTGGCTGAGCAAGTTGTGGTATATATACAAAATAGAATACTACTCAGCTGTAAAAAATGGTGACTTCACCATTTTCAGCCAATCTTGGATGGACCTTGAAAAATTCATGTTAAGTGAAATAAGTCAGACAGAAGGATCAATATGTGATGATCTCATTCTCAGGCAGAAGTTGAAAAACAAGATCAGAAACGAAAACACAAGTAGAACCTGAAATGTAATTGCATATCACACCAAAGTAAGAGACTCTTGGGTGGGTGGGTGGGGAGAATACAGGTCCATCAAGGATGATAAATGACATAGTGGGGGTTGTATTGTTAAATGGGAAACTTGGGAATGTTATGCATGTACAAACTATTGTATTTACCGTTGAATGTAAAACATTAATTCCCCAATAAAGATATAAATTTTTAAAAAAAGACTAAGAGAACAGAACTGCTTTGCTTTTTTGCCTGATGAGAAGGGTTTTGTGCATTTATAGATATAATCAGGAAAACTGAAATGATTTGTAATTATTGTTGGTTTACTGTTACTGTTTTAATGTTTTGTTTTGTTTTGTTTTGTTTTAACATAAGAGACACACCATGATTTGTTGAATTAGGAGACAGGACCTTTTTTTCCTTACTTAGAGAATGATTGGTGAACTGACTTCTGAGAACATCTGAGCAACAGTGCTAGAACTCTAAACTTTAGAACAAATGGTCCCAAAATACACTGTGATCTACAGGTATTGATAGAAGAGATTGAACAATAACACTGACATGACTGTTCATCCAATGTGAAGATCTTAGAAGAGTTGAAAACCCCAACAGACCTAGATTGGATTCATGGCTCCACCACTATTCTCTCTTAACTTTCTGTCATCCCTTGTAAATTCTAGATCATAGTAGCAATCCTACCAAATTGTTAAGAATATTAAATAAAATTTAAGGACCATCCTTGTTACAGGTGGAATCTATTTTATTTTTTAATTTATTTTAAAACCCACAAGATCAATTTTAATAATACTCCCAGTATCTTTTTTCACCTATTTTGTTGCCCTTGTTGTTGTGCTTGTTGTAGTTGTTATTGTTGTCATAGCTGTTGTTGTTGCATAGGACAGAAAGAAATCGAGAGAGAAGGGGAAGACAGAGAGGAGGAGAGAAAGATAGACACCTGCAGACCTGCTTCACGGCTTTCCAGGCAACCCCCTGCAGGCAGGGAGCTGGGGGCTGGAACTAGGATTGCTGGCCCTTGTGCTTTGTGTGACATGTGCTTAATCCACTTCTCTACTACCCAGCTCCCCAGGTGGAACCTATTAAATGTAAGCCTTTTCCTTCAACTTTCTCCAGTCATTTGCTTCATGTGTTTTGACCATTTCAGTGCTCTGGAACCAGAGCTTCTAAAAAATTTGGTGAGAAAGGGCCGTGTGTGTGTGTGTGTGTGTGTGTGTGGCGCATTTTCAATATATTTAATACTACTACTACAATAAAATGCATAAATGTAATGATGGAGAAAAATAAAATCTTCAAGTGTTCATTATTTATACCCTTTAAAATAGTTTTATGTATTTGGGTTATCTTTTTTAATATTAATTTTTTCATGTTTTGCTCAGAGACAGAAAGAAACTAATATCTAGTTAACGTTGCCTTCATTGTATTTTACCTAAAACTATTCGTTGTATGTGATTGCAAACATCTGATTACTTTACTATCAAAATAAATGTTTTGCAATACATATTTTCTGTATTTTTTCTATATACCCCATTGCATGTATCATATTGGTGCTTTTAAGTTATGTAAACACATTACATATGCATTTAATGACATAAAAACAAGGTGAATAATACACATAATTTTTTGCAAAGGTAATCGAGTTGGAAGGATTGAAAATAATTTTTTGAAAAAAATTTAAATAGTTTTATTTATTTATTTATTTATTTATTTATTTATTTATTATTGAATAGAGACTGAGAGAAATGAGAGGGGAAGGGTGATAGAGACAGAATGAGACAGAGAAACACTTGAAGCCCTTCTTCACCATTCATGAAGTTTTTCTCCTGTAGATGGGGACCAGGGGCTTGAACCTGGATCCTTGTGCATTGTACTGTGTGCAGTTAATAAGGTGAGCCACTGTCTGCATGGCCTTCAATTGAGAAAAAAAATAATGGAATAAGAAATGCTTAAAATTATTGAACCCTTGGGGGCCAGACGGTGGCGCCGCACCTGGTTGAGCATACACATTGCAGTGCACAAAGACCCACGTTCAAGCCCCTGGGCCCCACCTGCAGGGGGAAAGCTTCACAAATGGTGAAGCAGAGCTGCAGGTGTGTCTCTCTGTCTCTCTCCCTCTCTGTCTCCCCCTCCTCTCTCAATTTCTCTCTGTCACTATCCAGTAAATCAATAAAAAATTAAATAAATTATTGAACCCTTTTTAAAAATAATTTTTATTTGTTATTTTTTGTTACAAGATTATAAGATTACAATGTAAAGTTCCACACCACACCCACCACCAAAGTTCTGGGTCTCCACCCTCCCATCTCCCAAAGAAAACCACCAGAGTTCTCACAAGTCTTAACAGTTTGTTTGCTTCTGCTTTGTTTGGGTTTTAATTTTTTGGCAAGTTCATGTAAATCAGATCTCTAAATTCCATATATGAGTAAAACCATCTGGTGATTGTCTCTCAGCTCTTTACTTATTTCATTAAACATAATCATCCCCAGTTTCATCCATTTTGTCCCAAAGGACACAATATTATCTGTTTTTTGGATTGCAGAGTAATATTCCTCCCATAACTTTTTTAGCCAGTCATCTGTTGATGGGCATTTAGACAGCTTCCACACTTTGCCTATTGTGAATAATGCAGCTATGGACATAAGGGTACATATGTCTCTTCTAATTAGTGTTTCAGTGTCTACTGGATCAATGCCTAAGAGTGGTACTGTTGGACAATTTTTGAACTCTTGCTATGCCACTGACATTGTTCAAACTGTTGTTTATGTGTTAAATGCTTGCTTACTTTTTTTTTCCAGAGCACTGTTCAACTCTAGCTTATGGTGGAGCAGGTAATTGAAACTAGGGCTTTGGATATACTTAATAATCAAAATAACTCTGTGAATGTAATATTATTAAGCTATAAAAAGAGAAAGAAATTCTTCCATTTGTAGCAATATGGGTAGACCTAGAGGTTTTTCAGTAAAGCACAATAATCCAAGCAGTATATGATTTTGCTCATATGTGGCATATATGAAAAATAATTAGACTAATTTAAGAAATAGAAATTTTTAAGGTGGGAGTAGATAGCGTAAGAAGGGGGGGTAGATCTCATAATGGTTATGCAAAGTGACTCTCATACCTGAAGCTCCAAAGTTCCAGTTTCAGTTCCTTGCACTATTTATTATAAGCCAGAGCTGAGCAGTGCTCTGGTAAAAAAGAAAAACAAAAAAAAAGAAAAAAGAAAAAGAAAACTTTTGAATTTTAACACCAATTACAAAGGAAGGGGGAAGCTGTTTGGGGATAAGAGTCCAGTGGGTAAACTAAGATAAAGAAAATACATAATATTCAATGACATATACCTGATATGATGCTGTAATGCAATACTATTCCAGTAAGAGCAAAAAATTTTCCTGTGAATTGGTGCTATTCTTCCTTTGTTTAAAACAAAGAGACTGAATCATAGAAGGATTGCAAAGTTCACCTCTGGCATAATACTTATATTAAAGCTGGATGGGAGACAGTCTTTTGGTGGTGGGAATGGTGTTTATGTACACTCCTATTAAATAGTAGTCATATAAATCACTATTTAATTAATATAAGAGGGAGAAATGTGATGATAACATTAACTATCTATTGTCTTCTTGAACCCTAAGACAGCAGGAACCTCACATTTCCACTATAGAGCCTATATTTCCCCCAGTCCTGGAACCTTAGGGTGGGGCCCATTTCCTGCATGCTTCTCTCAATGCATATCAAATAATATTGCATCCTCTGATCACTACCTAATCAACGCAACGAGTGACACCTCAGCATGCCTCACTTCAGACTGTGTCCAGAGAATTCAGGTGTGGAATGACAACCCTTCAGCTTCACTACTCAGGTGAGACCTTTCCTTTCATAGTATTCTCTAATTCCATTCCAGGTGGTTCACTTCCTAACAAAGTCCCAAAACCTACATATAGACCAGGTCCCCTGAGATAGAGCTTATGTTTACAAGTATCCATAAACTAGGGCAAATATATATACCTGAAAGCAGATGTACACAGTAGTCTGCAGTGAGTACCCCTGACACTTCATCTGCACTATTCCAGCCTTTAGGTCCATAACTGTTCAACGGTTTTTTTGGCTTTTTATGTTAACAATCTTTTCAACCACCAGGTTCCAGATACCAGCATGATGATGACCAGACTTCCTTGGACAGATGACCCTACCAATGTATCCTGGAGCTCTGCTTAACCAGAGACCCACCCTACTAAGGAAAGAGAGAGGCAGACTGGGAGTATGGACCAACTAATCAATGCCCATGTTCAGTGGGGAAGCAATTACAGAAGCCAGACAGAAGGTGGAAACCTTCTGCAACCCACAATGACCTTGGGTCCATACTCCCAGAGGGATAGAGAATAGGAAAGCTATCAGGGGATGGGATGGGATATGGAGATCTGGTGGTGGGAATTATGTGGAGTTGTACCCCACCTATCCTATGGTTTTGTTAATGTCTCCTTTTTTAAATAAATAAATAAATTTTAAATAATTTAATTTTAAATAAATTTAATTAAATTTTAAAAAGCTTGAATTTAAACTCAACCTATATGACTTTAGAAACCATTCTTTTAAAAAATTTACATATCTATATGAAAAAGGAAAAAGATAGAGAATCAGAGCATTACTCTGACATATACAATGATACAATGATGGGTATCAAACTAAGGATCGCATGTTTGAGAGTCTAATACCTTTTCCATTGTACCACCTCTCAGAGACCATTCTTACAATATCCATAAGGACAGACCACTGAATTAGTTATTAGCACTTCCAATTGGCCCTTTATGGTATTTCATGTGCATAATAAGAGTCTTCATTTAAGACTTTCGACATTTTCTGAGGTAGGAAACACTACTTCCTACCTGGTTAGCTGCTGAGAAACATGATTCCCTTCCCTATTGTCTATCACACACTGAAGATGTGGTATGACATTATCTACTTTATAGGCAAGAAAGAGAAAACATGAATGAGCTTTGGCAGTGTTATCTAGCTATTATACTAGTTCTAGTGTAATTATTACTATATTAGTTCTAGTGCACTACAAGTATGAACGGTCAGTGTTTTCTAACAAGATTTTTTAAAAAGGGAAATTGTGATAGGTTTCCCTATCCTGACACTTTTCATATTATCTTACTTCTCTATTATAATCATATATACCCCAGTGTTCTATCTACCTTTGTTAGCACAGGATTGATGTTCATTCATTATTTCTTGGGTGTATATTTTTTCTCTCTCCTTAGATTATGAATAAATGTAAACCCATTTCTTCTTCCTTTGTAGGGTCTAACCTAGTTTCAGGCACAGAAAATGAACTCAAACAATCATTAAGTAGCTCAGGGTGTTTAAATATTACTTGGTCCTAAGATGTAAAGAAGTTATGAAATACCTCTCCTTTTATTGATCATAGACGATGACCTGGGAAATCATTGTGTTTTTATACAAATGAGTTTTTATGGGTTTTCCTCTCCTTAGTTCTCCTCTTCTTAGTTGTGAGTGACTGGTTCAAATATGTGCAGGCTAGGTTATTTGTGATTCTTTGTCTCTGCTCAGATAATGTGCCTTGGGTTTATGATGGCTTATGGCCCCTCAGGTGATTCCATAGCTGGGCACTCTCTGTCTAATATGGTCCTTTCATTCTGTCACATGGCCCCCTCCATCTTAGGCATGTCACTTTCACTACAGTCCATAACAACTTCACCACTCCCAGACTAATCTCTTTCCAGACTAGTTTTTTTTTTTCATTCAGCTAGACAGACACACAGAGAGGGAGAGACTATAGCACTGGCACCTGCTCTAGTGCCATAAGCACCTCACATATGATTTTGGGAATCAAATCTGGGCTGTACACTTGGTCAGACCTGTGCTCTATCAAGTAAGCTAGTGTTTTGGCCCCTCAGATTCTAATCTTTTGAGATTTGTTTGTTCTTTAATTCCCAGTTCTTTGCCAGGTTTGCCACTGCAGACCATATTTCTCAGGGTTCTGTATCTTGTGGCTTCCAGTTAGATTCAGTCAGTGGGAAGCATTGATGGGAGATTGAAAAGCAAGCATAAAGGTGCAGTCAGGGTATGTTTTCTTCTCACTTTGCCTATGTCCTCCCAAATTGACCCATTATTATAGTTTTCAGGTTGATCACAGTCGCTTAGGAAGCCTATTGCTTCAACTTATATCTCTGACCAGGAGACACTAAATTCTTCCCATTAATACTAGCTTCACCATCCGTTTTTATTTTCTTATTTCTTTATTGGGGGAGTAATAGTTTATAGTCAACAGTAAAATACAATAGTTTGTACATGCATAACATTTCCACATAACAATACAACCCCCACTAAATCCTCTTCTGCCATCATGTTCCAGATATATATATATTAGATTCTATTACTTCACCATCGCTTTTTCAGATTTAAATAGACTGTTTATTTTTACCAGACCACTGTTCAACTCTGCTTTAAGAAAACACTAGGGTTTGAACCTGGAACTTTAGGTGTCTCATAACCACTGTGCTATCTCCCTTGCCATCCCTTTTTATATTCTATGACTCATAAAACCGATTTATCGTAATGAATTTTCCTTTATGTTAGCATGTTCCTTTTTCCACTCAGATATTGACAGACTAACATCGACTATGTTTCATATAAAAGGAAGTTAAGCAAATTAAAATTGAGTAAATCTCTTCAAGGTCACACTGTGACAGAGTAAGGAGTTAAACAGGCAGTGGAAGCCATGACCATCATCACTATTATGTTTCGAAATCACCTCCAGGGAGTCGGATGGTAGCGCAGTGGGTTAAGCGCACCTGGCACAAAGAACAAGGACTGGTGTAAGGATCCTGGTTCATGTCCCCGGCTCCCCACCTGCAGAGGGCTTGCTTCACAGGAGGTGAAGCAGGTCTGCTGGTGTCTTTCTCTCCCCCTCTTTGTCTCTCCCTCCTCTCTCTATTTCTCTCTGTCTTATCTAACAATGACAATATCAATAACAGCAACAACAATAATAATTACAACAACAATAAAAAACACAAGGGCAACAAAAGGAAAAATAAGTAAATAAATAAAAATAAAAAATAAAAATAATTTAAAAATCACCTCCATTCCAGTCTCCAGGAATGCAGAGTAAATTAACAGTCTTAAGACTTGTTTAGAGTGGAAAACATCTCTGAGAATACTAACATGATTTTGCTAATGCAGGTTATAGAGAAACATAATAAATAAAGCATCATATCAACAGGAACAACAGCAGTTGGAAGTAGCTTAATGCTTTCTTTGGTCAACAATGGACTGCAAATATAATGATAGTCTTACAGCAGATGCCAAACAGACTAATTATGTATTAGGCTATACTTGCTGGATTTTTGTAATTGCCATCTATGACTGTCACAGTGTGAGGAAATTTCAAGGCCAGAAAATGTTGCACTTGGTGCAATGCACATGTTAATGCAAAAAGAGGCACCTTGTGATGAAAGGAAATGATACCAGAAGGAAAATCAGAATTTAGGAGGGAGAAAAGAGCATAGGAAATAACACTTCTCTGGGAAAAACTATTAGACTATTTTTTTCTCATAATTAAAAAAATACATGTGTTGGTTTAAATAAAATCATAACATTTTTATTTATTTTTAAAAATGTCTTTACTTACTGTATAGACAGCCATGAATTGAGATGAAGTGGAAGACAGAGAGATGAAGAGACAAACACCTGCAACACTGCTTCACTGCTTGTGAAGCTTTCTCCCTGCAGATGGCAACAAGGGGCTCAAACCTGGGTCCTTGACATTTTGCTTTATATAATGAATACTTTGGGCTAAGGATATAACTGATGGTTCGAGCATAGGCCTTGCATGCCTGAGGCCTCAGATTTGATCTCCAGCACCACCTTATGATACAGATGAGTGGTGCATTGATATCTTTCTCATAAAAATAAACAAGAAAATATTTTAAAGTAACTTTAAAAATGTTTTTTTATCTTTATTTTTTGGATAGAGACAGTCAGAAATTGAGAGGGGAAGGGAGATAGAGAGGGAGACAGAGAGACACCTGCAGTCCTACTTCACCACTTGCAAAGCTTTCCCCCTGTAGATGGGGATTGGCGCCTCAAACCCAAGGCTATTGTAACATGTGCACTCAACCAGGTACACCACTGCTGGGCCCTAAAAAAAAATAATAATTTTTAAAGAAAATTATTCAATCCAGTATCTTTTAAAAATCTTTATTTATTTGATAAAGACAGCCAGAAATTGAGAGGAAGGAGGAGACAGAGAGAGGAGATAGAGAGGCATCTACAGCACTGCTTCAGCACTTGTGAAGCTTTCTCCCTGCAGGTAGGGACTGGGGGCTCGAACCTGGCTCCTTGCGCACTATGACATGTGCACTTAACCAGGTGTGCCACCACCTGGCCCCAAAATAACTTTTAAAATGAAAACATCTCTTGGGTTTATAAGTAGTGATGTACTAAAGCTAGCATGTACTATCATATGAAAACCAATAGCTAAACTTTTAGGAAATTTGCGAACCAGTTGTAAGCATATGAACAGCTTAAAACTGGCAGTGGTAGAAATGGTTACACAATGGAAAGCAACAGTTATAATAAAATAGAACTTTAAAATTCCATTTAGAACCAGTTGTGGAATATAGGCAGTGTGTCATTATTTTTAATGCCTGTGATACAATACCTTTACTGACTATAGCATAATGAAGAGTAACATAGATATTGGCAAAATAGCTCACTTGGATAGTATACTGCTTTTCCCAGGGTACAATCCAGGTTCACGCCTGGTACCCACTGCATTGAAGTAAACTTTGATGCTGTGCTTTTTTCACTTTTTCTTGCCACTATCCTAAAAATAAATTATTAATAATGCGATCTAATGGATCTACATGATTGAATCATTTTTGTTATTCATGAGCAGATACGGTGCTAATATTAAACACACAGTAAAAATTTTAAAAGTATATTTTAATCTCTGCAGTAACTTCTGAAATAAAAGTCCATAATTAAATTATAGCAAGATGCATAAATTAATTCAAATAATCAACAGGAGAGAAGAAAGTAAAGAATTTTTTTTTAAGTCAGGAAAAGGACTGGAGAGGTGGTGCAGTGAGTAGGTCAATACATTAGGAAGCAGAGTGCCTGAGTGATACTCTGGTTCACTCCCCTACCCACATCTTGTGTTAATAAATAAACTCTTCAGAAAAAAAGTCAGGCAAAAAAAAACCCTTCAAAAATGTAAAATGATGCTTTTATTATGAAGATAGCATGCCATACCATAAAAGAAAGTCTCACCAAGTTAAAAGTGACTGAAATCATAGACCATGTTCTCTGTGTATAAGCAATGCTATTACTGGCAGGAGACATTTCATTTTAATTTTATTTTTTAATATTTTATTTATTTATGAGAAAGATAGGAGGAGAGAGAAAGAACCAGACATCACTCTGGCACATGTGCTGCCGGGGATCAAACTCGGGATCTCATGTTTGACAGTACAAAGCTTTACCACTGCGCCACCTCCCAGACCACCATTTTTATTTTTAATTGGGCACCAAGCACTGGCTATGGCCTTCAGTTTGGCCTTCCCATTATCCCTCCTTGTTCACAGTAACACTTACTAAGTCCTTCACTCAGTATTATTTTTCTTTAGCTATACTCACTAGGAAAGAAATGTCCTTACTGTTTCTGTGTGTCTGATAAACCAGGGGTCAATGGAGTATGGATAGTGGAAAACAGATAAAAAATGTCCTTGAGTGAAAGTTTCTGAAGCTCAGCACAAAAAGACTTCCAGATGCAAATCTTACACAATAGTATTATCTTGAATTTGTTTTCATCAGCTAAGTAGTCAGAAAAGAACACTAGTGCCAAGAAGACAAACAACTGGACCCACTCACCACCTGCAACAAAGCACTTCTTTCCAAGTTTCCCTTAACTTCTATCTCTTTCTCTCCTCCTGTCCCCTCCCTTATCCTATAAATCCTAAAACCACAGTCAGAATGTGGGATGTTTTTTGGAGGGGTTAGTTTGCCATCTTGTCAGGTAGGTAGTGCTGTTACATCTCCGACTGGGTCAAAATCAAGACTGAGAACCATGTGGAGGGCAAGGAGTAAGTTTTATTAGTCTGAACCAACCACTTGGTCAGCTCAGGCTACTTACTGGTTTTGCAAAGAAGGAGTGGTGTTCAGGATTGTAATGAAAGCAGATTGGACAGAAGTGAAAGCTGAGGGAACTTTAAATGGGGTGGGTGGGTACCTGGATCTTTAGGGGCAAAAGTCAAGGGCATGGGAATGTGACAATGGAAACCCACCACAAACTGGAACGGTTCTGCCTTCCCCTTTCATTCCCCATCTGTTGGTTTTCCCCATTTCAGTAATTGAAAACAAACATTATTTCTTTTCATCAATACTTGGTCTTGAATAATTTTTAAAGCAGTTAGCAGTGAACTTTCAGTTGCAATCTCTGAGTTAAATTAGGTGGGGATGATAGCAAAAGGTTCCAGGTTCAATATCATAAGTTCAGAGTCTTCTGGTCTCTTTCTCTCTCTTTAAAATAATGTAAGTATTAAAAAATAAATAGCACCCAAGTAAAATTAGCAAAATCTGGGAATACAATTAAATTCTACAAAGCCATGGGTTAAAGAAGAAATGACAGAGAGGATTTAATTTCTTTTTTTTTTTTTTTTTAATATCAAGCACTCCTCAACATGGGTGGTGCTAGGGATTGAACCTAGAACCTCTGATGCCTCTAAAATGCCATTTTTGGGGCCCAAGAACTTTAAAGTATTTTAACTGTGTGAAAGTAAAAAGTAACTTCAGTGGTCCTGGAGGTGGCTCAGTGGATGAAGCATTGGACTCTCAAGCATAAGGTCCTGAGTTCAATCCCTGGCAGCATATATACCAGAGTGATGTCTGGTTCTTTCTCTCCTCCTATCTTTCTCATGAATAAATAAATAAAATCTTAAAAAAATAAAGATAAAGTGACTTCAAATTTTGTGGATATCACTAACACAGAGCTTAGAGGCAATGGACAGCTTCATACATTCATATTAAAAAGAAAAACCCTAAAGCTATGATTAGAAAGTCAGCAAAAGAGAGGTTCCCGGAAGATGGTGGACTGAGAAGCTGCTAGTGGCTTGAGCTCTGACCACATCTTCTGGAAACGGTAGGATTTTCTGCCTTTAGTAGGCCAGTCAATAAGGGGTCCTAGCGGTGACATCAAGGAGGTGACTAAAACTTAATTTTGGTTAAGAAATAGAGTAGAAAAAAGGGGAAAATATTTTTTTTTCCTTTTAATTATTAAGCATACCTCCTCCCCCTCCCCCCCCCTGCCATAACCAGTCCCTGGGGACCAGCTCCTAGCAGGCTCCCCTGCTGAGCTTCTGTCTTTACCAAATTCCTATCCCACCAAGGAGTATCATTCATTCTAAGTCTATACCCTTCTGAAACCTCTGGCCTTTTTTCTTTCTAAGTAGCCAAACCCCCCCCACCTCACCCTGCATAGCTAATTAAATAATTAAAAATAAATAAATAAAAAAACTCTTTCCTTTCACTGCTCTTTTATGACTGTTCTTTTTCTTATCTTTTTCATTTCTCTCTCTCTTTTTTTCTTTTTCTCATTCTTGTCATCCTTTCTTCCTTAATCCTACAGCTTCCAAAGCCACATGCCCCAGCCCCCACACCACCAAACAGTTTGCTTTTTTGAATTCACTGATACACATTTGGGAATTATTTTGGGGAAGAATTCTGACTCAGTGTGGACTCTCACTGCAAGTGTCTCTGCTCAACTTCCCTTCCTCCTTTAGCCAACCCTAGAATATACAGTGGATAGTAGATTTGCATAATTGTCTATTTCAGCTATCCTTGTCTAGTCCTGAGGTTTTTTTTTTTTTCTCTAATTCTTAACAATCAGCTGCCTCTGATCACGAGGTTTGAGGTAATCTGGGACAGGTTTTTTTTTTTTTACCCTGCTCTATTTTATTATTAATATTATATAAAGGCATATATTTCCCCCCCCCCCTTTAGGTTGATCAGAATTAACTCTTAGAGTATCTTTCATTGCTAGGGTAGTGGGCATATTATCTATTGTGGGAGGACATTGTCTCCTTACTCCTACCTCCTCTACAGACTCTCCCCTCCCTCCTCCTCCTAGCTAATTAAAAAAATTAAATTAAATTAAAAATAAAGTATAAAAAAAACCTTTCCTTTCACTGCTCTTTAATTACAGCTCTTTTTCTTATCTTTTCCCTTTTCTCTCACTTGTCTCTTTTTTTTTATCTTGTCATACACTTCTTCCTTCTTCTTTGCCTTTCTGAAGGCAAAGAAGTGAAGTAAAACTAAGATTTAAAAACAAATAGACAATTATTAAAAGTCACAGAATTTGTAAACTAAACAACATACTCCTTAAGAACCACTGGGTCAGAGATTCACTCAAGCAGGAAATTCAAATGTTTCTGGAAACAAATGAAAATGAAGATACAACCTATCAAAATATTTGGGACACAGCTAAAGCAGTACTGAGAGGGAAACTTATAGCCATACAATCACATATTAAACACCAAGAAGAAACTCAAATGAACGACCTTACTGCACACCTTAAGGACTTAGAGGAAGAGGAACAAAGGATCCCTAAAGCATCCAGAAGGACAGAAATCACTAAAGTTAGAGCAGAAATAAACAACATCGAAAATAAAAGAACCATACCAAAGATCAATGAAGCCAAATGTTGGTTCTTTGAAAGATTAAACAAAATTGACAACCCCCTAGCCAGACTCACCAAATAAAAAAGGGAGAAGACTCAAATTGAAATAATTGTAAATGATGGAGGAGATATCACAACTGACACCACAGAAATACAGAGAATCCTGCAAAACTTCTATAAAGAACTATATGCCACCAAGCTAGAGAATCTGGAAGAAATGGAACAATTCCTAGAAGCATATGCCCTTCCAAAACTGAACCAAGAAGAACTACAAAACCTAAATGCACCAGTCACAGACAACGAAATTGAAACTGTTATTAAGAACCTCCCCAACAACAAAAGTCCTGGACCAGATGGCTTCACAAATGAATTCTACAAAACTTTCAGGAAAAAGTTAGTACCCATACTTCTTAAGCTTTTCCATAAGATTGAAGAAACAGGAATACTCCCTTCCACCTCCTATGAAGCCAACATCACCCTGATACCAAAAGCTGATAGGGACAGAACAAAAAAGGAAAACTACAGACCAATATCTCTGATGAACATTGATGCCAAAATATTAAACAAGATCTTGGCCAACCAGATATAGCAACATATCAAAAAGATTGTTCATCATGACCAAGTGGGATTCATCCCAGGAATGCAAGGCTGGTTCAACATCCGTAAGTCAATCAATGTCATTCACCACATCAATAAAAGCAAAGCCAAAACCCACATGATTATCTCAATAGATGCAGAGAAAGCCTTTGACAAAATCCAACACACATTCATGCTCAAAACTCTATAAAAAAATGGGAATAGATAGGAAATTCCTCAAGATAGTAGAGTCTATATATAGCAAACCTACAGCCAACATCATACTCAATGGACAGAAGCTGAAAGCATTCCCCCTCAGATTGGGGACTAGACAGGGATGTCCACTGTCACCGTTACTCTTCAACATAGTATTGGAAGTTCTTGCCATAGCAATCAGGCAAGAGAAAGGAATCAAAGGAATACAGATTGGAAGGGAAGAAGTCAAGCTCTCACTGTTTGCAGATGATACAATAGTATACATAGAAAGACCTAAAGAATCCAGCAGAAAACTACTGGAAGTTATTAGGCAATATAGCAAGGTATCAGGCTACAAAATCAATGTACAAAAATCAGTTGCATTTCTTTATGCAAACACTAAATCTGAAGAAGAAGACATCCAGAAATCACTCCCATTTACTGTTTCAGCAAAATCAATCAAATACCTAGGAATAAAGTTGACCAAAGAAGTGAAAGACTTATATACTGAAAACTATGAGTCGCTACTCAAGGAAATAGAAACTGATACCAAGAAATGGAAAGATATCCCATGCTCATGGATTGGAAGAATAAATATCATCAAAATGAATATTCTCCCCAGACCCATATACAAATTTAATGCAACACCCATCAAAGTTCCACCAAGCTTCTTTAAGAGAATAGAACAAACACTACAATCATTTATCTGGAACCTGAAAACACCTAGAATTGCCAAAACCATTTTAAGGAAAAGAAACAGAAATGGAGGCATCACACTCCCAGACCTTAAACTATATTATAAAGCCATCATCATCAAAACAGCATGGTACTGGAACAAAAATAGGCACACAGACCAGTGGAGCAGAATTGAAAGCCCAGAAATAAATCCCCACACCTATGGACATCTAATCTTTGATAAGGGGGCCCAAAGGATTAAATGGAAAAAAGAGGAGGCTCTCTTCAATAAATGGTGCTGGGAAAACTGGATTGTAACATGCAGAAGAATGAAATTGAACCACTTTATCTCACTGGAAACAAAAATCAACTCCAAATGGATCAAAGACCTAGATGTCAGACCAGAAACAATCAAATACTTAGAGGAAAACATTGGTAAAACAGTTTCCCACCTACACCTCAAGGCCATCTTTGATGAATCAAACCCAATTGCAAGGAAGACTAAAGCAGAAACAAACCAATGGAACCCTTGGATAGGGCCCACTTTCCCGTATGCCTCTCCCAATCCATATCAAATAATATTGCATCTGCCGATCACAACCTAACCAACACAATGATTGCCACCTCAACATGCTTCACTTCAGACTGTGTCCAGAGACTTCACATGTGGAATGACAACCCTCCAGCTTCATTATTCAGGTGAGACCTTTCCTTCATAGTATACTCTAATTCCATCTCAGGTGGTTCACTTTCTAACAAAGTCCCAAAACCTAGATATACACCAGTTTCTGTGAGAGCATATGTTGACACATATCTGTAAACTACTGCAAAATATATATCTGAAAGTAGAAGTACACTAGAGTTTGCAGTGAGTACCCCCCTAACATTTCCTCTCCACTATTCCAAGTTTTGGGACCATAATTGCTCAACAGTTTGTTCGGCTTCACATGTTAACTCTCTTTTCAGTCACCAGGTTCCAGATATCATCAGGATGCCGGCCAGGCTTCCCTAGACTGAAGACCCCACCAATGTGTCCTGGAGCTCCGCTTCCCCAGAGACCCACCCTACTAGGGAAAGAGAGAGGCAGACTGGGAGTATGGACCGACCAGTCAATGTCCATGTTCAGCGGGGAAGCAATTACAGAAGCCAGACCTTCTACCTTCTGCAACCCATAATGACCCTGGGTCCATCCTCCCAGAGGGATAGAGAATGGGAAAACTATCAGGGGAGGGGGTGGGATATGGAAATTGGGTGGTGGGAATTGTGTGGAATTGTACCCCTCCTACCCTATGGTTTTGTTAATTAATCCTTTCTTAAATAAAAAATAAAAATAATTAAAAAAAAAGAAAGTCAGCAAAAGTAGAGTAAAGCAACCCAAAGTAGAAGTTCATATTAATAAATATTCTTTTTCTCTCTTCCTAAGGGGCAAGATAACTTTTTCGGATGATGCGAATGATCCACATTTCAATCCTGGTAGTGTTTCACTAATCTGAACACATCAGACGTCTAATAAGCTACTTTTTTTTTTTTTCACTCTCTCTCTCTAGCAGGGTTATTGCTGGAGCTTGTGCCTAGACAATGAATGTACTGTTCCAAGTTTGTTTTGTTTTTTTAATAGAGAGAGAAATTGAGAGGGAAGGGGAAAGGAGAGAGGAAAATTGAAACAGTGCTGCTGAGCCACTAGTGAATCCCCCACCCCCATGAGTGTGGACCAGGGATTTGAACCTGGGTTCATTGCACATGATACCCTATATCAAGTGCAACCCTGCATGATCCCTAAAATACATAATCTTTTATAAAGGATTTCTTTGTGCCTGAGAGAGTTCAGAGCAATACTCTGGCAAATGCATTGTGTAGAATTAAACACTGGTCCTTGCATATGCTAGTCTTTTCTTATTTTCTTTTTCTTTCATCTCTCTCTTCCTCTTATTTATTTATTTATTTATTTATTTTTACCAGATCACTGGTCAGCTCTGGTTTATGGTGGTGTGGGGAATTGCACCTGGGGCCTTGGAGCCTCAGGCATGAGAATCTCTTTGCATAACTATTATGCTACCTATGCACACCCCAAAGTCTTCTCTACTGCAGAATCATTTCCTGGTTGCTGAACTGTGCAGCTTTAAATGAATACAGTTTATTTTACCTAATTCAACTCTCTCCCTCTTTATCACCCCCTTCCCCTCAATTTCTGACTGTATCTATCCAACAAATGAAGATAATAAAAAATTAAATATATAGGATACTTGGTTAGGGCTTAATTCAGTTAATACTATATAGCTAATTCCGTTTTGTTTTGTTTGTTTTGTTTTTAGCTGAGAGAGACTTTGCACCTGTGTACCCCACAACCTCATGGATGTTTCTCCTTCCCTCCTCCTTTGTTTCTTTCAACTTAAGACAGAGGCAGAAACCTAGGGTTGGAGCATGGAAAGAGGACAAGAGGAGATATCATAATGGTTATGTAAAAAAAAAATGCTTCATGCTTAATGCTCTGAGGATCCAGATTCTATTCCAGAGGCACAACCATAAACCAGAGTTTAAGAGGGCTCCAGTGTAATAAAGGAAGAGAAGGAAAAAGAAAAGAAGGAGTAAAAGAGAGAGGAAGAGAGAGGAGAGAGAGACAGAGAGGCCGATCACCACAATCAACTTTCATGCATGGTGCCCCGAGGTAGTCCTAGTATATGTGGTAAAGAGTTTGTACTGGGATTGCTATCTGCAGGGAGAAATTTTCTTTTCAGAAAATACAGGACAAAAGGTTGACAGTCTTGTGAAACATGGAACAATACCACCACCTAGTGGGAAGAATTCTAATAGTTTTATGAGCAAAACTAAGGTTTTATTCAACAAAGGATGTTGGATTGCAATTTCAACTACTGTAGTTCCCATAGGAATAGAAACCAGCACATCATTTTTGTCAATAATTTTAAATACCACAAGGTAATGCACCTTTCAAGTCTCGACTTTCTGTGTCTTCTGCAATTTGAGCTTCTTTAATCCAGAAGGTTATTTTTTTAAGTTTTTAGAGTGTTCCTAAGGTTTCATTTCAGCTGAATTTTCAGTTGTATATAACACTCTATCTGGGTGATGTTATGTATTCAAAAGCATCTTTGCTTTACTATATATGTGCATTTCAAAATTTTATTTAATTCCTGGCTAGATGTTATTTACACTCCAAGTTCTATATCCAGATTCAAAGCATAGCCTCACCTGTATAGCACCATAACATGTCAATCTCCACACATGGAAGCTGGAGTATATTATCCTTCACCCCAAATCTGTCTCTATCTTTCTTATGTATGTTGTACATGGAAGAACCTACTTTTGGAAATTGTGGGGACACAGTAAGATGATCCTTGGATAGGTGGTGAAGCAGGTCTGCAGGTGTCTTTCTCTCCCCTTCTCCGTAGTCCCCTCCTTTCTCCATTTCATAAATAAATAAATATTTTAAACAATGACTCACAATTTTGCATATGAGGACTAAGAGATGGGCAGAGGTCATAAAGGTCAAGTCCTGGCAGGACTGTTAGAAATACTAGAAGCTGGCTTTAAATCTGCCAGGACTTTTACAAACACCAGGAGGAAGAAGGAGTGAGGTTTAAGATTAAGGGGTGGCCTGGAGGAGCCTGGTACAGTTGCCATTCATTTTAACATACCCTTCTTCAAAAAGGAGAGTGGGAAGGAAAAGAAAGAGAGCGTCCTTAGAGCATAGCTCTGAATGGGAACCAGGGCCTCAAGAATGCAAGGGATCAGTGAGCCAATCCAGGGTTAGGAAAAGTCTTTAATAAGAGCCAAGTACAGACTTTGTCACCTCCTAGCTGTGCAGGCTAGGCACTTCCTTCCTTATTTGCATAGGAAGACGACTAGGATCACCTCACAGGGTAGGGTGGGGGAATGAAGTCATAAACTTTGCATGCAAACTGCTCATTACAACTGGCAGAAGATGGGGAGCTTGTGGATCATGAGGACACCAATTTATCGACCACGTGGGGGCGACGAGAGAATGCGGAAGGGGTGCTGAAGGGCTGAACGGTGCCTTTGGCTTTTCAACTCTGCTCCCACCAACTTCCGCAAACACCGACTCGAGGGAGGTGCAATAGAGTAGGAGGAGCTGGAGCTCGGCAAAGCTTAGGAACCTGCCCCCTGGACGCACTGACCCCTGCGCGCTCCGCCCCGGAAACGCGTTCCAAGAGAGTTTGGCGCGCTTTTGAAGCCTTGTCTTCTATTTGGTGGTGTCCTTACTGGTTCTTGACTGCTCCTGCAACTCGTTTCTGAGGCGACCCGGCGCAGCGATGAGTAGGACGCGAGAGGAGGTGGACGCCACGCTGCAGATCGCCAAGCTGAACGCGGCCGAGCTCCTGCCGGCCGTGCACTGCCTGAGCTTCGGCCCCGGGGCCAGCGGCGCCGCGGGAGACTTGTGTTTGCTGGAGCTGGAGCCCACTTTAAGCCAGCAGCTGGAGGCAGGACAGAGGTGAGTCTTCCGAGAGTCTGCAGAGTCGACCTGAAGGGCGAAAAAGGAATATAAGCTGGACCAGAGAGGTGTCTGTCTTGCGGTCTCATCGCAGTCTGGTGGCCTCACCCCTTTTTGCTGCATGTTGCAAAGGATTTCACGCCCCTGATAAACAGTCCAGACAGCGGAACTGAGATGATCTGGGAGACCTGTGCTAGCAGTACCCAGTTAGAAAAATATAACCCTAGTGAAGTTTTTGAAGACATCGACATTGATGCTAAGGACAGCAAAAGCACTTTGTTGTACATTCTTGAAGTTCAGTGCTATTATCTGATATGCGTAGAGGGGTTTTGTTTGTTTTGATTTTGCCTTCATTTGTTTTACAGATTGTAACTGCAGGGAGTAACCGTTTTTTATAGACTTGGTTTATGACAGACTCCCTAAAATAGAGAAAAAAACCACCTTCTTGGAACCACGTTGTGAAAAATCTGAAGTTCTTTCTAATTTAGGTCAGCATTACTATTTCCTGCAAGACTGCATATATATATATATATATATATGGGAGTGGAGTTATTCTCTCAGCATTGTGCAGTCACAACTCCCACAAGTTAGGTTTTAGGAACTCTGGCAGTTTGTTCTCTTTCAGTGGAGCCACGTAGGGTCGAAATGATAGCTTAGTGGGTAGAGCAGGTTGGAAACTGAACCCAGCACCAGTATCACCAGGTGCTATGGCAACGGAGGAAGCTTTGGTACTGTGGTGTCTCTTCCTCTCTGCCTCTTGTCTCTCCAATGAAAAAGCATCACAGATCGATGAAATTGCACATGGGTATGGCCCTGGCTCTACAAACAAAGATAAATAAGTAAAATCTTGTAGGTTGGTCTTAGAAAAACTTTTCATACTTTTCCTGGTCATCTGTACTGTAGCTAACTGGCAAATTTTCTGATGCTAGGCGCAGATGCTGCACATAGATCTTTATTGCAACTGAGGGAGAATTTTACCCATCTGTTTTAATTTTTTAATGTTATATTTATTAGAGATGAAGAGAAATTGAGAGAGGAGGAGGAGATAGAAAGGGAAAGAGACAGAAAGACACCTGCAGCCGTTGGTGAAGCTCCCCCCCACCCCCCACAGGTGAAGACCAGGGGCTTGAACCTGGGTCCTTGTGCATTGTAATGTGTAATCAGGTACACCACTACCTTGCCCCACACAGTTGTTTTTATCGTAGCTGACTTGGTGGAAATTTGAGAAATAAGTAGGTGTGAGAATCTTTTCTAACTCTAGTCTATCAACTTGTCAGAGTGTCCTGAAGGCATGTGTATGTTCTGCTTTAGCATGTTTGATAAAATTGTGACACATATTGACAGAAATTTCTAGATTCTTTGTGTGACATAACGTGGCCTTTTTTTGTTATTCTTGCCCATGCTTAGTTATTTTTTTTTAAATATCTGGTTCCCCTTTGGTTCTCACTTTGCACAGTTCTTTTTCTGGGAGGCCCATCACTGTATGAAGTCTGTGAAAGTAGGGGCAGGCAATACACAGCATGAAGACTTAATTTTGTGAGCCTCCGCTCACCTGGATAGTGTATCTATTTGGTCATGCACATGACCCAGATATGAGCCTGGCCCCCATTGATGATTTGGTTCTGTGGTATCTTTTCCTCTATTCCTCTGTCTTTCTGAGAGAAGTAGACTTGGAGCAATGAAACACCTGCACATTGGCATTAATTAATTAATTAACTTCTTATTTTTACCAGAGCATTACTCAGCTATGGCTATGGTGGTGATGAAGATTGAACAGGGACATACAGTGCTTGGGCATGAAAGTCTTTTCCATAACCATTGTGCTATCTCTTCAGTCCTTGAATTAATTTTTAAATTTCAAAGTTTGGAAGATTTAAAAACTGTTTATACTGAAAGTATCTATCAGAGTTTCAATAAGCTATTAATTTTCTTTTCCCATTTTATTATAGTCTTGTGATTCGTGGCGATAAAGAAGAGCAGGCTGTGCTATGCAGTAAAGACAAAACATATGACTTAAAAATAGCAGACACTTCGAACATGTTGCTTTTTATTCCTGGTTGTAAAACTCCAGACCAGCTGAAGATGGAAGAAGCAGGCTGTAATATTATTCACACTGAGGTACTCTTTTCTGTCTTCTGATTTCTCTGAGAATAGCAAGTAATACATCTTCCTGTTAGTTAAAATCTTCAGATATAAGTACTAGCAAGATAATTGACTTGGGAAGACATCTGTTTTGTCATGTGTGTGATCCAGGTTGGAGCCCAGCCCCTACCATACTTGTGTCTTTCATTCTTCCTCTCTGTCTCTTTGTATTTGAGAAAATGGGTCTGGAGCAGTGAAGTCCAGCTGACAATAAGAAGAAAAACTTCAGATATGGCAGCAGGGATAGACTATAGGACTTGCACTGGGGAGAACACAGGTTCATTCCCCAGTGTCATATATGCTAGAACAATGTTCTGATCTCTCTTTCTCTTTCACACACAGAGTAAGCATATATATTAAAATATGTGTAATTTTAAAATTTGACTATGAAACATATAATCATAGAGAAAATAAGTTCCCTAATGAAATTTTGAAAAATTCCAACATTTTAAAAAATTTGGCATGTTGTGAAATAGTCTTAACTTTTCCAGTTTGATTTTCTTTTGTTTTTTAATTTCTTTACTGGGGAATTAATGTTTTACATTTGACAGTAAATACAATAGTTTGTACATGCATAACACCTCCCAGTTTTCCACATAACAATACAATCCCCACTAGGTCCTCTGTCATCCTTTTTGGATCTGCATTCCCTTCCCCCACCCCAGAGTCTTTTACCTTGGTGCAATATGCCAGTTTGATTTTCAGTTGCAGACAGGTTCAACTTTTTCCTTTATGCAGAGAGTTTGCTGCTAGTTGACTCATTGTGAAGGTTTTACCCATTTTTTAAAGGAATTTTTATAGTGTATATGTTATGAAAACAGTGATCCCTCAAAGCATAATTAGTATGTTTAATAACATTTATGGACTAGAAAAAATAGAAACATTTGGGTATTGAGGTAACTGTGTTACTCAGCCTTGAAGCTGGTTTATTTATTTATTTGCCCCTTTTGTTGCCCTTTTTTTTTATCGTCAGTGTAGTTATTGTTGTAGTTATTGATGTTGTCATTGTTGGATAGGACAGAGAGAAATGGAGAGAGGAAGGGAAGACAGAGGGGGAGAGAAAGATAGACACCTGCAGACCTGCTTCACCACCTGTTGGGCTAGCTTCGCGGGAGGGAGAGAGAGATGATCAGGGACTCATGGCTGAGTGGTACGCAGTTCAGTCTTTATTCATGTGGAACACAGTGCAATCTCAGCTATCTCTAATCACAATCTTGTCATTATATATCCTGAGGCGGAAGAGTCAGGTCCGAAGAGGATGTACGTAGTATAGGGGGTGGGGAGAAGGAAAAAGCCTGCAAAACAGTGAGGATTAAACCAATACCCTGGAGGCAGGGTGGTGCTTAGTTAACAGTGGTTATGTAAATAGAATACAGTGTTAAGCAGGGGGGATTAAACCAATGAAACAGAAGGGGTCTTAGAAGCATACCAACAACCACCTGTGAAGCGACCCCGCTGCAGGTGAAGAGTCAGGGGCTCGAACTGGGATTGGTTTAGTTAATTATTAACTGCAGCCAAATTTAACAAACCCATAATCATTATGGAAAATACTGATAGCAGATACCGAGTCCCCATCCTGTCTTAAGTTGTTATGCAACTATATGTATACTATATGTACACTTAAGCCTTTCAGAATGATTTAGGGCCAGCTACTTACTTATATATAGAACTGAAGTAGAGGGCTGGGAGATAGCATAATAGTTATGCAAAATACTTTTATACTCGAGGTTTTGAGGTCTGAGTTCCAATCCCTAGCACCATTATAAGGCAGAGCTAAAGAGTGCTTTAGCATGAGAGAGAGAATATTAAAATAGAAGGGAGTATAAACAGAACAGAAAATTTGCATTTTGACTTTTGTAGGCTTTTAAATCTGTCATTGCAATTAACTTGAAATAATTTCATTTCATCCTTTTTAAAAAAGGTTTTTTTCATCATATGTCTGTTTTTCAGGTGTCTTTGTAGAGATATAACAGTATATATGAATATACCTTTGACTTCTCTTTAGGGAAATTCTTTGTACTAAGGCAGAATAAAACCAAAGATCTACTGACCCATTTTGAATCTATGGTTGCACTTAGATGCATAAAAAGACTAGTAAGAAATACACTGAGCAAACAGACTGACAATGATAAGGTGGTGAACCAGATAGATAAAATAGTGTTTATGAAAAAGACTTTCATGCCTAAGCTCCTAAGATCACAGCTCAATCAATCCCTAGTACCACCAGATGCTTGGCTGAGCAGAGAGAAAGAAAGATGAAACTTAGTCTGAGAATTGGTAGGATCTAGGGCAAATTGAAGAACACAATATGAATTATGTGGGTGGCCACTACTTGACCTTGTGGGAAAGCAGGCCAGATATTATCTATCTGTTCCTTCCTTCCTTCTTTCCTTCCTTTATCCTCCCTTCCTTTCTTCCTCCTTCTCCTCCTCCTCCTCCTCCTTTTTCTCTCTCTTCTTTCCCAAATAAATCTTGAAATTTAGATTGGTGGAAAAGGAATCTAACTTTTCAATATTGGCACTTTAAACATTATTCCAAAACTTCCTGTACCCCAACACAAATTCAGACACTAACATCTGTGCATTGGATACAGCCAAGAAGCTTCCACTTAGTTGACTAACTATGATTAAAATCCACCTTCTTTGTCATCATTTATTTATTTATTTATTCATATATCCTCTTTCTTCTCCCTCTCTCCTTTACACCTTACCGCCATCTTTTTAAAAAAAATATTTATGTATTCCATGTTGTTGCCCTTATTTATAATTATTGTAGTTATTATTGTTGTCATAGTTGCTGGATAGGACAGAGAGAAATGGAGAGAGGAGGGGAAGACAGAGAGGGTGAGAGAAAGACAGACACTTGCAGACCTGCTTCAGAAGTGACTCCCCTACAGGTAAGGAACTGGGGGCTCGAACCAGGATCCTTACTCTGGTCCTTGCGCTTTGTGCCACTTGTGCTTAACCCGCTGTGCTACCGCCCGACCCCCAAGTTTTAAATTCTTTTATTATTATTTAATTATTAATTTAACAAAGGAGACATTAACAAAACCATAGGATAGGAGGGGTACAACTCTACAAGTTCCCACCACCTGATAGCTTTCCCACTCTCTATCCCTCTGGGAGTATGGACCCAGGATTGTTGTGGGTTGCAGAAGGTGGAAGGTCTGGCTTCTGTAATTGCTTCCCCACTGAACATGGGCATTGACTGGTCAATCCATACTCCCTTTCTTTCTTTCTTTCTTTCTTTCTTTCTTTCTTTCTTTCTTTCTTTCTTTCTTTCTTTCTTTCTTTATCTTCCCTTTTGTTGCCCTTGTTGTCTTTTTTTTTATTGTTGTAGTTATTGTTGTTGTAGTTGATGTCGTCATTGTTGGATAGGACAGAGAGAAATGGAGAGAGGAGGGAAAGACAGAGAGGAGAGAAAGACAGACACCTGCAGATCTGCTTCACCGCCTGTGAAGGGACTACCCTGCAGGTGGGGAGCCAGGGGCTCGAACTGGGATCCTCAGGCCGGTCCTTGCGCTTAGCGCCACCTGCACTTAACCCACTGTGCTACCGTCCGGCTCCCCCCATACTCCCATTCTACCTCTCTCTTTCCCTAGTCAGGTGGCTTTCTGGGGAAGCGGGCCTCCAGGACACATTGGTGGGGTCATCTGTTCAGGGAAGTCTGGTCATCATCATGCTGGCCTCTGGAACCTGGTGGCTGAAAAGATTGTTAACATACAAAGCCAAACAAATTATTGAACAGTTATGGACCTAAAGGCTAGAATAGTGCAGATGAAGTGTTGGGGGGGATACTCACTGCAGACTCTTGTGTACTTCTGCTTTCAGGTATATATTTTGCCCTAGTTTATGGATACTTGTGAACATACGCTCTGTCTCAGGGGACCTGGTCTATATGTAGGTTTTGGGACTTTGTTAGGAAGTGAACCACCTGGAATGGAATTAGAGAATACTATGAAAGGAAAGGTCTCACCTGAGCAGTGAAGCTGAAGGGTTGTCATTCCACACCTGAATTCTCTGGACACAGTCTGAAGTGAGGCATGCTGAGGTGGCACTCCTTGCATTGATTAGGTTGCGATTTGCGGATGCAATATTATTTGATATGAATTGAGAGAAGCATGCAGGAAATGGGCCCCACCCTAAGGTTCCAGGACTGGGGAAAATAGAGGCTCTATAGTGGAAATGTGAGGTTCTTGCTGTCTTAGGGCTCAAGAAGACAATGGATAGTTATTGTTATCATCACATTATTTGTTAATTGGGTTGACTAATTTTGATATTTGGTAATTGGGTTGAAAAGTCCCTTTGTTAGGGTTTGCTGTATAATACCCAGCATCTTGTATATAGCTGTGCCACCGGTTGTTTCTGTTTTACCTGGTCTAGGCTTTTGAGAGAGTCCACATATCAAAGATTCAGCCTATGTATTAAAAAGACTCAGTCTGTTTAAAAAAGTTCGAGACGTACAATCAATTTTTCCCCTCTCATATTAATTAAATAGTGATTTATATGACTACAGTTTAATAGGAGTGTACATAAACACCATTCCCACCACGAAAAGACTGTGTCCCATTCCACCCACCTACCCCCCGCTGCCAGGGAAGCTGAATGTCCACCCTCCCCCCACCACCACAGGGTTTTTACTTTGGTGCCCCACTCTTGATTTAGTCAGATCCTGCTTCACTTTCACTAAGTTTTAAATTCTTAACAGTGATATTTGTTAGGGGCAAGAGTCAGATGCATTAAAAAGGTTTAGTAGGTATTTTCAAATTGTGTTCTGTTGTACGGGGTCCTTGTGCTTTGCGCCACCTGCACTTAACCCGCTGTGCTAACACCGGACTCCTACCCTCATCTTTTCCCTTTGGTGCTGGGGACTGAGTCATGCCTTATGCACGGAAGGCATGCTCTCTATCTACTAAACAACTTCATTGCTCCCTTCCTTCTTACTTACTGAGAGAAAACTGAGACATGGAATTTTGTATAAATCTTCTAGAATGACCCCTAAAAGGTTATGTTGTATTTGTCATTTCTAGATATTTGGTTTTTCTAATAATTATTGGGAATTAAGAAGATGTAGACCTAAATTAAAGAAACTAAGGAAATTTTTGATGCAAAATACTTATGAAGGACCTGACAATCAAAAAGAAAAGGATTCAAATCGCTCAAAGGTAAGGTTATTACTTTTTTTTCCCCAAGTTGGAATAGCAAAATAGAACTAGAAATACAAGATCTTAATTGTAACATTCTTAGTTTTAAATGTTTATATATGAAAATCCCAAACATACCCAAAACCAATGAGAGTAATATAATGACCCATATAGTCTTCATTCAGTTGGCCATGTGTTGTTTTTTCAGTCCTCATGTGTCTTCACCTTTTTTCCCTTCCTTCCTTCTTTCCCTCCTTCCTTCTTTCCTTCCTTCCTTCCTTCCTTCCTTCCTTCCTTCCTTCCTTTCTTCCTTCCTTCCTTCTTTCCCTCCGTCCTTCCGTCATTACTGGATATATATAGAGAGAGAAATTGAGAGGGGAGGGAGAGATAGAGAGGGAAAGAGACAGACACCTGCAGCTCTGCTCTACCACTTGTGAAGCTTTTCCCCTCCAGGTGGGTACCAGAGTTTTGAACCTGGGTCCTTGGGCTCTGTAATGTGAACACTTAACCAGGTGCACCACAACCTGCCCCCCCCCCACTTTCTTCTTTGTATAGAGTATTTCTGAAGGCAGATACTAGATATTATGGTTATGTTTATGTTATCTGAAAGCTTCTCATGTTTCTCACTGTGAAATAACAGTTATCTAGAGATTGCATTTTTTAAAAATATTTATTTTATTTATTTATTCCCTTTTGTTGCCCTTGTTGTTTTATTTTTGTAGTTATTATTGTTGTTGTCATTGTTGGATAGGACAGAGAGAAATGGAGAGAGGAGGGGAAGACAGAGAGAAAGATAGACACCTGCAGACCTGCTTCACCGCCTGTGAAGGGACTCCCCTGCAGGTGGGGAGCCGGGGTTCGAACCGGGATCCTTATGCCGGTCCTTGTGCTTTGCGCCACCTGCACTTAACCTGCTGCGCTACAGCCCGACTCCCTCACTTTGATTTTTTTAAAAATTATGTAAATGTAAATAACAAAATATTTACCATTTTTCTGTATAATTCTTTTGACATTTAGTACATTCATATTCCTTAACTATCACTATCTATTAAACCCAAACTCCCCACTTCTCCTGCCCTGTGGCCTCTGACAAACACTATTCTAAGTTCTGTTCTTGTGAATAGTTCTGCTTTAAGTACCCCAAACAAATGGAGTCATGTATTTGTTCTTTTGTATTTTTTAATTTTTTATTATTATATTTATTTATTTATTTATTGGATAGACATAGCCAGAAATTGAGAGGGAAGGGGGTGATAGAAAGGGAGAGAAACAGAGAGACACCTGTAGCCCTTAGCCCTGCTTCACCACTCTCAAAGCTTCCCCATGCAGGTAGAGACCAGGGAGATCAAACCCCGGTCCTTGTACACAGTAACATATGTGCTTAACCGGGTGCAGCACCACTTGGCCCCCCTGTCCTCTTGTGTATCATACTTGAATGTACAAAAGTTTTTCATTTTGATGAAGTCCAGTCTAATAGTTTTTTTCTTTAGTTTCTTGTGCTTTTAATGATATATCTAAGAGACTCTAGAGCAATATCACAAGTATTTCTCTCTGTGTTTTCTCATGTAATAGCCATCAATTTTATATTCCTTTTTTTTTTATAAAAAGGAAACATTGACAAAACAATAGGGTAAGAGGGATACAACTCCACATAGTTTCCACCATCAGAACTCAGTATCCCATCCCCTCCCTTAATAGCTTTCCTATTCATTAACCCTCTGGGAGTATGGACCCAAGGTCATTGTGGAATGCAGAAGGTTGAAGGTCTGGCTTCTGTAATTGTTTCCCTGATGAACATGGGCGTTTACAGGTCGATCCATACTCCCAACCTGCCTCTCTCTTTCCCGTGTGGGGCGAGGTTCTAGGGAAGCGGAGCTCCAGGACATATTGGTGGGGTTGTCTGTCCAGGGAAGTCTGGTTGACATCATGCTAGCATCTGGAACCTGGTGGCTGGAAAGAGTTAACAAATAAAGCCAAACAAATTAATCATGAACCTAAAGGCTGGAATAGTGCAGATGAAGAGTTGGGTCAATTTCATATTCTAATCATTTCTACATTAACAAAAGAAAGTGAGCTAATGCATAAATATTTCCTCTTATCTGTTCTGTGTAACTATTTCTAAAAATCTAAGAAATAATATTTGCTAATCACCTTATACTTTATTGTTGTTGTTTTTTCAGTACACAACTGAAGATTTGCTTGATCAAATTCAGGCAAGTGAAGAAGAAATAATGACTCAGTTACAAACTCTAAATGCCTGTGAGATTGGAGGTAGCATTCTTTACTATTTTTATTAGGAATTATATAACTGGTCAGCCTATGAAAGAGCATTTTTCTTTGGCATTTTTACCCTGTTGAGAATTATATATTTTCTTTTCTTTTGGGTTCAAAGCTAATGATATTTTAATTTTTAGTATAGTTTTTACATAAAGATGTCAGTTGGGGAATATTGACTTTTTTTTTTGCCTCCAGCGTTGTTGCTGGGGCTTACTGCCTGCACTACGAATCCACTGCCCCTGGAAGCCATTTTTTCCCTTTTGTTGCTGTTCCTTGTTTATCGGTGGTGTTGTTACTATTATTGTTGTCATTGTTGTTGGTTAGGACAGAGAGAAATGGAGAGAGGAGGGGAAGACAGAGAGGGGGAGAGAAAGATAGACACCTGCAGACCTGCTTCACTGCCTGTGAAGCGGCTCCCCTGCAAGTGGAGAGCCGGGGGCTCGAACTGGGATCCTTAACGCTGGCCTTTGCACTTTGCGCCACATGCGCTTTACCTGCTGTGCTACCGCCCAGCTCCCGGGAATATTGACTTGAAGATTTGTTTATTGTGTGTGAAAGAGAGGTGGAGTGTTTCGAGGAGAGAGAGAGTGAACTGGAATGCTGAGCACTGCTCAGGTCTGCCATAAGGTGGTGCCAGGGATTGATCTTGCAGCAACTGGGGTCTCAGACATACATGTTGGTATTTTAACAAGCTGAGCTATCTCCCAGACCCTTTTTAGCACTCCTTACAAAACTTTTTATTTGGATTAATTGGTAAGAGAAGAACCGAATTAGAGCCAGAAAGGTTGATATATGTTAAGTAATCTAATCATGTCATTGCTTTTAACTAGTGAGAATACTAAGCCGACTTGCTCGAGGATATATATTCTCATGACACATTTTTGAATATGTATCAAAGATTTTATACAATAAACTTAGTTATAAATATGTTGATCTTGAGATCTTGTGAGTTGTTTGCTTGATTTTTCCCTCATTTCTGGGACTTCACTGCTCCAGGCTAACTTTTTTAGGTAGAGATAGGAAAGCAGAGAGAGAAAGAAGAAAATAAATCACAGCACCAAAGCATCCTTCAGTGTAGCAGTGGCTAGGCTTGAACCTGGGTCACACGCATGAAAAAGAAGCACACTACCTAAGTGAACTATTTTACCATCCCAGTTTTAGGAGTTTTTGATGGTGAAGCCCTGCAATGTCTTCAGTGTTTTAATTGGCATCTTGTTTGGAGCTGGAGCTTTTTACTCCCAGCATCTGGACATACAGTAACACGTAAATAGATGTTTGCTCATATTTTTAGCTCATCTATCTACAGGCTCAGATAAGCAACTTAATTCTTCACCCCAGTGTCAGGAAGAAGAACACTGGCATGGTTTGGTATATGCACTGTTCACTTTGCTTACAGTTTCCTAAGCTAGATAAGCCTTTATGAGACCTTAACTCTTAATGTGCCAAGTTGTTTTTAAATATAGAATTTGCATATAACTGTATAATTAACTGAAAGTACTTAGGCCTTTTTTGTGCTTTCTTAGTATGTGTGTGGCCCTAAATGTCAGGAGTAAAGTTTTTATTTTTTATTATGAGTTTCTGCTACTAATTACAATGACATAAGGATGCTATGAATGTTTATAGAGTTTTAAAAAGGTTAAAAGCTAACCCAAACAATGGATTTTAGTGGAGCCCAATGCATTATTCAATTATTGCTTGCTTAGTTATGGATATAAAATTTTGGTAGTCAGATTCATATGCTATTCTTAGGGTTATTTATTTATTGGATAGAGATAGAGAAAAAGCAAGAATGACAGCAAATAGAGAAATAGAGAGACACCTGCTTAGCCACTTGTGAAGCTTTCCTCCTGCAAATGGGGGCCAGGGGCTTGTACCTGGGTCCTGGCACATGGTAAAGTGTATACTCTACTGAGTGTGCTACCATGTTGTGCCCTATAATATTTTGTTATTCTCATTTTTAAGTGGCACATTATTTTTTCTTTTTTAACTAGAAACACTGCAAAGCTCTTTTTTTTTTTTTTTTCATTCAGGGGATTAAACCTGAGACTTCAGAGCTTCTGGCATGAAAGTCTTTTGCATAACCATAATGCTATCTCTCCTGCCCATACATATTTTAATGTCATCTTAATTTTTTTTTATTTGCCTCCAGAGTTATCGCTGGGGCTCGGTGCCTGCAGTATGAATCCACTGCTCCTGGAGGCCATTTTTTCCCCTATTGTTGCTATTGTTATTATTATTGTTATTGCTATTGGATAGGACAGAGAGAAATCAAAAGAGGAGGGGAAGCGAGAGAGGAAATGATAGCGAAAGATAGACACCTGAATACTTGTCTCACTGCTTGTGAATTGATCCCCCTGCAGATGGGGAGTCAGGGGACTGAACATGGATCCTTATTCTGGTCCTTGTGCGCATAACCTGCACCTTGTGTGCATAACCTTGTGCGCATAACCTGCTGTGCCACCACCCGGGCCCCTTGTTGTTTTGATTTTTTCAGAGTAATAGCAATATTCTACTTGATAATGGTGGCTGTGTACTTAACTGGCTAGTGGTTAACACCTTCAATTACAAAATGGAATTTCATAATCTTTCACGGAATAAAAAAAAAAATAGATGCCCAGTCTTTATTTTACCACTGTTCTACTTTGTCCCTCTACGGCTACTGCCGAGAGCTCCCCCCTCTGGTGGTGAAGATAAGTGTGTGGAATAACCAGTCTATGACTTCATCTATATAATGGGCCAATGAAATTACCAGCTACAGATTTCTACATTTCCACTTAGAATGGTAAAGAGAATTTTAGGATAATAGTATAAAGCACTTGAAAAAAAAATCACTGTTAGCATTTTTTTAAAAAAAGCCACTGATGGACAGGAGAGATACCATAATGGTTATGCAAACAGATTCTCATGCCTGAGGCTCCTAAGACCCAAGTTCAGCCCCCCACAGAGCTGAGCAGTGCTCTGGTGTTTCTCTCTCTCTGTGTGTGTGTCTGCATCTTTCTTTAAAATGAATAAAATTAAAAAAAAAAATTAAAAAAAACAACACTGATGTCCCACAGCTTTTTTTTTTTTTTTTTTGCATGCTCAGGCTTCATAACTGCATGTTTTCTCTGTCCTGCCTCCTTTTCCTCACAGAAACCATATCTCTAAACCTTCCCCTGTACAGTGGTACAGTGGTACTCTCACATGGTATACCAGGACAAGCACCCTACCAAATGCTCTGTCTCTGACTCCCAAACCACAATTTGAAGTGGCTGGAGAAAAAGCATATAAAAAAGCATGTTTTGTGGGATCAGGCAGTGCACACTTCGTAGAGTGTACGTGTTATAGTGTGCATGGACACAGGTTCAAGCCCCCATTTCCCTTACAGGTGGAACCTCCATAAACCGTAAAACAGTGCTGCAGGTGTCTCTCATTCTCTCTCCCCCTTACCTCTTAATGTCTCTCTGCCTCTATCCAATAAATTTATTAAAAAGTGAATAAATAAATATATTTTTTTAAATAAAAAAGCATTGTTTGTCAAGACAGCCTCCCCCCCCCCCCCGCCCCACTAGGGCTTAACTGATATAAGCCAACTTTTTCAGGTAGAAAGAGAAACAGACAGAATGATAGTACAACACTGAAGGTTCCTTCAGTGAGGTAGGGACCAGGCTTGAACATATAGTAAGTGCACTGTCCAAGTGAGCTATCTTGTTGACCTGAAGACTTTTTTTTAAAATAAAGATTTGTAGTATCTACTTTTTCACAGTGGACAAGCCTATTCTGCTGTCTTATCAATTTACCAATTAATTTGCTTAGACTTTTCTTTGGATAAATTTAATTTTTGCAATTTACAGGCTATTGGAGGATTCTTGAATTTGACTATGAGATGAAACTTCTAAATCATATAACTCAGCTTGTGGATTCTGAATCTTGGTCTTTTAGTAAAGTTCCTTTGAATATATGTCTTCAGGAACTTGGACCATTGGAGCCAGAGTAAGTAATTTAAGATTCTCCATATTTTCTTAGGGGAAGGAAGGACATTATTTTTCAGGTCATAATTAAACCTAAGGTGTAGATAATATATATATATATATATATATATATATATATATATATATATATATAAATATGCATATATCTTCAAGATTTTGGTCACTGGGGTAAATAAGTACACCCCCCCAACACACACACACACACACACACACACACACACACACACACACACACACACACACACACACACTGCTCAATTCTGGCTTACTATTGGTAGGTCGGGGGAATTGAACCTGGGACCTCAGAGACTCAGGCATGAAAGTTTGTGTATAACCATTATGCTGTCTCCCTTGCCTGCCCATCATCAAAGAGATATTTGAGTTGTCTTACAATAGTGTATGTTTACATAATTGATGTTTATGTGTTTAGCATAGAACATAGGTGTTTTCCAGTAGATTTTAGTTCCTTATTTAACCAAAATCATTAAGTTTTTTTTTTTTTCTTGAATGGGGAATTTCTGAATGTCTGATCTTTTTTCTTTTCTTTCTTTAATACATTGTTTGTTTATTTCTTGAACACAGACAGGGAAAAATTGAGAGAGAAAGGAGAGAGATGAAGAGAGACACCAGTTCTGCTTCACCACTCACAAAGTTTCCCCTTACAGTTGGGGGCTAAGGACTTAAACTAGGTCCTTATGTATTGTAACATGTTCGATCAACTGGGTGCCATCATCCAGCCCCTATTTCTTTATTTCTTGATGGAGAGTCAAGAGCACCATTCATTGCTGTCACTTGGTGGTGAAAGGGATAAAACCTGGGGCCTCTGTAGTCCCAGGCATGTAAATATAGTGTTCCTTTTGTTTTAATTTATTTTTTATTTAAGAAAGGATAAATTAACAAAACCATAGGGTAGGAGGGGTACAACTCCACACAATTCCCACCACCCAATCTCCATCCCCTCCCCTGATAGCTTTCCCATTCTCTATCCCTCTGGCAGCATGGACCCAGGGTCGTTGTGGGTTGCAGAAGGTGGAAGGTCTGGCTTCTGTAATTGCTTCCCCATTGAACATGGATATTGACTGGTCAGTCCATACTCCCAGTCTGCCTCTCTCTTTCCCTAGTAGGGTGGGTGGGTCTCTGGGGAAGCGGAGCTCCAGGGCACATTGGTGGGGTCTTCAGTCTAGGGAAGCCTGTTCGGCATCCTGATGGCAGCTGGAACCTGGTGGCTGAAAAGAGAGTTAACATACAAAGCCAAACAAATTGTTGAGCAATCATGGACCCAAAGCTTGGAATAGTGGAGAGGAAGTGTTAGGGGGGTACTCACTGCAAACTCTAGTGTACTTCTGCTTTCAGGTATATATTTTGCACTAGTTTATGGATACGTTCACACGTATCCATACATATGCTCTCTCTCACCTGGTCTATATCTAGGTTTTGGGACTTTGTTAGAAAGTGAACCACCTGGGATGGAATTAGAGAATACTATGAAAGAAAAGGTCTCACCCAAGTAATGAAGCTGAAGGGTTGTCATTCCACACGTGAAGTCTCTGGACACAGTCTGAACTGAAGCATGTTGAGGTGGCAATCGTTGTGTTGATTAGGTTGCGATCAGCAGATGCAATATTATTTGATAAGGATTGGGAGAGGCATGCGGGAAAGTGGGCCCTATCCTAAGGTTCCAGGACTGGGGGAAATATAGGCTCTATAGTGGAGATGTGAGGTTCCTGCTGTCTTAGGGTTCAAAAAGACAATGGATACTTAATGTTATCATCACATTATTTGGTAATTGGGTTAACTTTGAAAAGTCCTTTTGTTAGGGTTTGCTGTATAGTACCCAGTTTCTTGTATATAGCTGTGCCATTAGTTGCTTCTGATCTACTTGGTCTAGGCTTTTGAGAGAGTCCGCATATCAAATACACAGCCTATATAAAAAGACTCAGTCTGTGTTTTAAAAACTTCGAGACATACAATTAATTTTCCCCCCTCTCATATTAATTAACTAGTGATTTATATGACTACACTTTCCTAGGAGTGTACATAAACACCATTCCCACCACCAAAAGACTGTGTCTCATCCCACCAGCCCAGGAAGCTGCATGTCCACCCTCCCCCTCACCACAAGGTTTTTACTTTGGTACCCTACTTTCAATTTAGTCAGATCCTGCTTTTATTTTCCCTTTCAGATCTTCTTTCTCAACTTCTCTTGATGAGTGGGATCATCCCATACTCATCTTTATCTTTCTGACTTAGCTCACTTAACATAATTCCTTCTAGCTCTGTCCAAGATGGGTCAGCGAAGGTGGGTTCATTGTTCTTGATCACTGTATAGTATTCCATTGTGTATATATACCACAGCTTTCTCAGCCACTCATCTGCTGTTGGGCACCTGGGTTGCTTCCAGGTTTTAGCTATTATGAATTATGCTTCTATGAACATAGGAGTACACACCTCTTTTTGGTTGGGTGTTATGGAGTCCTTGGGGTATAACCCCAGGAGAGGAATTACTGGATCATATGGAAAGTCCATGTCTAGCCTTCTGAGAGTTTTCCAGACTGCTCTCCACAGAGGCTGGACCAATTTACATTCCCACCAGCAATGCAAAAGGCTTCCTCTGTCCCCACAGCCTCTCCAGCATTTGTTGCTGCTGTCCTTTTTGATGTATGCCATACTCACAGGAGTGAGGTGGTATCTCAATGTTTTCTTAATTTGCATTTCTCTGACAATCAGTGACCTAGAGCAGTTTTTCATATGTTTGTTAGCCTCTGTAGTGAATGTTTTGTTCATATCCTCTGCCCATTTTTAGATGGAGTCATTTGCTTTTTTGGTGCTAAGTTTGCTGAGCTCTTTATATATTTTGGTGATTAGTTTCTTGTCTGATGTCTGGCATGTGAAGATCTTCTCCCATTCTGTGAGGGGTCTCTCTCTTTGTTTAATAGTTTCTCTGGATGTGCGGAGGCTTTTCAATTTGATGTAGTCCTATTGGTTTGTTTCTGCTTTAGTCTTTCCCATTGGTTTGTTTCTGCTTTAGTCTTCCTTGCAATTGGGTTTGATTCATCAAAGATGTCCTTGAGGTGTAGGTGGGAAAGTGTTTTACCAATGTTTTCCTCTAAGTATTTGATTGTTTCTGGTCTGACATCTAGGTCTTTGATCCATTGATTTTTGTTTCCAGTGAGATAAAGTGGTTCAATTTCATTCTTCTGCATTCTGTTACAACCCAGTTTTCCCAGCACCATTTATTGAAGAGAGCCTCCTTCTTCTATTTAATGCTTTGGGCCCCCTTATCAAAGATTAGATGTCCATAGTTGTGGGGAAATATAGTATTCTTAACATTGAGGTATCTCTCAACCCGCAAAGTCACTGTTTCAAATCTCAAATTTCTTATTTTCCTCCAGGGTTATTGCTGGGGCACAGTTCTGGCACTACGAATCCACTGTTCCTGGTTGCCATCTCTTCTCCTCCTCCTCCTCCTCCTCCTCCTCCTCCTCCTTCTCCTCCTCCTTCTTTTTGATAGGAAAGACAGAAATTGAGAGAGAAGCAAGGCAAATATATATATATATATATGTATATGTATGTATACATATACATATGTACATATACATATATATGTATATGTATATATACATATATACATATACATATATATATACATGTATATATATACATATGTATATATGTATATATAGTGTGAGAGAGGGAGAGACACCTGCAGACCTGCTTCAGCGCTCATTAAGTGTCTTCCCTGCAAGTACAGAGCGAGTGCTCAAATCTCAAATTTATACCTTAGTTTTTAGTTAGCAATGGAGTTTAAAATATGCATAAAAATAACTTTTCAAATGTGTGTTTTATATTTTTCAGGGAAATGATTGAGCACTGCCTTAAATGTTATGGAAAGAAGTATGTAGAAGAAGGTAAGATTTGGACAGTATTCTTTTTTTATTTTTAGATTTAATAATGATCAATAATATTGTGGGATAAGAAGGGTACAATTCCCACCACCAGAGTTTCACATTCTGTCCCCTTTATTGGAAGCTTCCATATTTTTTATCCCTCTGTGAGTATGGACCAGAGATCTTTATGGGGTGCAGAAGGTGGAAGGCCTCGCTTCTGTAATTGCTTCTCCACTGGACATGGATGTTGATGTATGGTTGATCCATACCCCCAGCCTGTTTCTATCTTTCCTTAGTGGAGTAGGACCCTAATGGGTCTTTTAACTCTTGAATGTTAAAGTTTGTATGCCTTTCTCTTAAAAATAAGAACTCATGGCAGTGGATTCGTAGTACAGGCACTGAGCCCCAGCGAGAACCCTGGAGGGAAAAAAAAAAAGTAAGCCAACGGTCTGGAATTGATGAGCACTATTAAAGAGTGTGTGATACAGTCAAAACAAACACTATTCATAAATATCCTTAGACCTCATAAAAATTTTTTTTTAAAAAAAGAACTCAGTGGTTCTGGAGGTGGTACAGTTGATAAAGCACTGGCCTCTCCAGCATGAGTTCCTGATTTCAAACTCCGCAGTACATGTCCCGGAATGATGAACTGGTTCACTTTCTCTCTCCTATCTCTCATGTATAAATAAAATGCTTAAAAAGAAGAACTCAGGGAGTCGGGCTGTAGCGCAGCGGGTTAAGCACAGGTGGTGCAAAGCACAAGGACCGGCATAAGGATCCCAGTTCGAACCCCGGCTCCCCACCTGCAGGGGAGTCGCTTCACAGGCGGTGAAGCAGGTCTGCAGGTGTCTATCTTTCTCTCCTCCTCTCTGTCTTCCCCTCCTCTCTCCATTTCTCTCTGTCCTATCCAACAACGACAACAACAATACTAACTACAACAATAAAACAACAAGGGCAACAAAAGGGAATAAGTAAAATAAATATTAAAAAAAAAAAGAACTCAGTGGGGTTGTAGGAAGTGAGTTGTGTGTAATTCTGTGAAGCTGTTAAAGTAAAGATAAGCAATAAATTGTAAGAAGATAATATGAAATAGTCTGATTCCTTTTTCTTAGGGGAAGTTCATTTTGAATTGAATGCTGATAAAATATGTAGAGCAACAGCACAGATGTTACTTCAAAATGCAGTGAAATTCAATCTTGCCGAGTTCCAAGAAGTGTGGCAACAAAGTGTTCCTGAAGGAATGATAACTAAGCTTGAGCAGCTTAAGGTAATAGTAACAGTGATTTCTGCCATCACTGGAGGGGTTGTTATTGACTACCAGAGGAGATAGAAGTACATTACAGTTCAATTTGGTGCCAATTTATTTTTTGAGCAACGCTTTTGGAGTACATTATGTACTCAATCCATTTCAAAATCCTTAATAAGAAAAAAATAAAAGACCCCAAACACACATTTATTGAAGTTTAATTTCTCTATCATAAAATTTACCCTTTAGAAAATAATGTCTGGGTTGGGTAGTGGTGCACCTGGCAGAACACACGTTACCATGTGCAGGGACCCAAGTTTAGGCTTTTAGCCTCCACCTGCAGGGGAAAACTGAGCGGTGAAGCAGAGCTACAGGTGTCTCTCTCTTTCTGTTTTCCCCTTCCCTCTCAATTTCTGTCTTTACCCCAAATAAATACGTAATAATATTTTAAGAAAGAAAGAAAGGGAGAAAAACTTCCAGGAAGATCATCTTTAAATAACAAGTGGAAGTGTGGAGGATAGTAGAAAAATCAGACACTAGATTTGGGGCAAGTGGAAGGTGAAAAGTGCCCCTAGAGCTTCTCACCTATGAAAAATTTGTCTCCTCCCCCTCTACCCTCCACCCCCCATGACTACGACTCTATTTAGAGCACCTATTAATAATAGTTCTACATTGTAACAAAAGGTTAAGGCACTGGGAAGGGTAGGGGTGAGTTCCTAAGGTTATCTTTGTTTTCAGATGACCTTACCCTATTATCTGTTGGAATTAAATCCAACCAGTTCATGAATCTCTGATCATCCCCTCCCTCAAGATGATATCACACAGTCCGAATACAGTCTATCTGTGGCCCACCTTCAGCATAACTGTCCACTTTATGGCTCAGCAGAGCAATTTAGGAGGGTCTCAGTGTAAACAAATCTTCTCTGAGAATATCATTTTTATTCTCAGAACAGACACCACCCTACTTGTCATCTTCTGTGCTTGCTACTCAAGTATTCCTTCTGCACCGCCAACCCCAACTAGTAAAAAAATAAATAAATATTTTAGTAAGTTTACAGAGTTACACTGGGATTACCATGCTCTAATTTGAGACTATTTTTATTGCCTCAATCATATTCCTGAAGCCTATTTATAGTTAATTCTATTTCCCACCTAGTATGTCTTATTTTCTTCCATTTCCACCAGCACTATCCTAGTTTCAACTATAATGCTTATTTGACTCTAAATAGAAAAACAAATAAAACAAAAAGGTACTTTTTAAATTGATATTGATTCTTGCCCATCTCTAATCTCTGTGATACCATTAGAATAGTCCTTTAAAAATTCAAGCTAATGGGACGAGTTGGTGGTGCACTCAGTTGAAGGCATAGTGTGTAAGGACCCAAATTCAAGTCTCCAGCCCCCTACTGTAGGGGGGAAGGTTCAAGAGTGGTGAAGCAGTGCTGCGGGTGTTTCTCTCTGTTTTCCATTTGCCTCTCAATCTCTATCTTTAGTAGAAAGAAATTTTTCAAAGTACAAGTTAACTTTAATGGTATGGTGAGAAAGTAGACCTTTGAAACCTTATGTTTTGTAAACCAGTATGAAATCACTAATGCGAATAAATAAAAGTAAAAGAAAAAATAATAGAGAGAGAGGGAGAGAAAGGAGGAAAAAAAAGTGAGTCAGATTAGATGAACTTCTTGCTTAAATCACTTTAGTGACAGCCCACTGTCCTTAAAATACAAAACCCTGAATTCATATATTGGCCTCCAAGGTTCTTGTTCATCTCCTCTGTAACTTCAGCTCTTGCTGCTTTTTCCTTCTGCTCACTGCATAGCAACCTTTGTATCATGCTTTCAAAGCCATAAAGGCTCCTTCTCTTCTACATTAGGTCCTTTACACAGAACATTTTATTCTAGACTGACTTTTTCCTTGACATTACCTGGCCATTTCCTATGTATTTCTAATTCACTTCATCAAGTAGGCCTTCCTTCACTCTAAAACATAGATCACATTTACTCTTCCATACCACCCTTTGCTTCTTTTTCATGACACTTATCACTTAGTGTTGGAAAAATTATTAAATTATGTGGTTTCACAGAATTTTGTTTACCAGTTTTGCTACTTGCTAATTTAGAGAATACTGTCAGGCATGTAGTATATTTCCAGTAAATATTTGTTTTTAAAAAAAAGTATGGGTGGGAGATAGCATAATGATTATGCAAAAAGACTTTCGTGCCTGCATCACCAATGGCCGTAGGTTCAAAACTAGAGCTGACTAATGCTTTGATACACAAAAAGCAAACAAATGTGAAAGGATTAGTTCAACATTTATGGAGTTTTGTTTGTTTGTTATTTTAGGCATCATATTAGGTGATGAAGAGAGAACATCGGGTTCATGAGTGTGCTCAGCCTCTGACATAGCACAGGGATGCCAATTACACATGTAGATCTGTTCTTTGCCCAGCAATCTTTGTCATGGGGAGGATGTGCAAAAGATATTATGTGGCAGATCACTAGTGAAAAAATTAAAGTGGCTTTTTGATGTGACTGATGAGTCAGGTGATTTTTGAAAGATTGTTTACTTCACCTGCTGAATTGAAAAGATGCACTCTTCTAGACATGTTTAAAAATGTAGAGGTATAAAATTGGGCATTGTTAGTAGGTATGCATTATGGGAGCAAAAGGTTCTGGTGAGTTAGCAAGGGAAGGTATGAATGTGCTAAGGAATTTAAGTTGAATCTGAAAAATTGGGACTATTCAGTGATTGATATTAGTTAGAAGTTTTTTTCTTTTTTTAATATTTACTTATTTATTCCCTTTTATTGTTGTCGTTATTGATGTTGTAGTTGAATAGGACAGAGAGAAATGGAGAGAGGAGGGGAAGGCAGAGAGGGGGAGGGAAAGATACACACCTGCAGACCTGCTTCACCACTTGTGAAGTGACTCCCCAGCAGGTGGGGAGCCTGGAACCAGAGGCTTGAATAGGGATCCTTATGCTGGTCCTTGCACTTTGCGCCAAGTGCGCTTAACGCGCTGCTCTACTGCCTGACTCCCAAGTTTTTTCTTCTGAAAAGAACACTAACAGTAATCAGGGTGGATGGATGAAAGTTTGGCTAGATGATGTAAAATTTTAACATTTAATTACATCTAACAGAGTACCACTCTTTGAAATATATGTTGGTCAGTGAATAAAGAAATCTTGGTGGAGCCAGGCAGTGGTGCAGCGGGTTAAGTACACATGGCGCAGCTGTTAAATGCACATGGCGGAAAGCGCCTGGACCAGCATCAGGATCCTGGTTAGAGGCCCAGGCTCCCCACCTGCAAGGGCTTTGCTTCACAAGGGGTAAAATAGGTCTGCAGGTGTCTGTCTTTCTCTCCCCCTCTCTGTCTTCCCCTCCTCTCTTGATTTCTCTCTGTCCTATCCAACAACAATGAAGCAGTAACAACAACAATAAACAACAAGGGCAACAAAAGGAAAAAAAAAATTAAGTTTAGTGGTCCAGGAGGTGGTGCAGTGGTAAAGCTTTAGACTTTCAATCATGAGGTCTGGAGTTTGATCCCTGGCAGCACATGTGCCAGAGTGATGTCTGTTTTTTTCTGTCTCTTCCTATCTTTCTCATAAATAAATAAAATCTTTAGAAATAAAGTTAAAAAAAATAACAACTCAGTACCTTACAATCTATACAATCTAGTGACCACATGGGTGTAGGGTTTGAATAATAGAATCTAGGAAGATATTTCTGAGTTTCATAAACAGGAGGCTGTGAACAGGTTTGTATGACAAGCATGGGTTCATATCCATTGAATATAGATGTTTGAATATAGATGTTTCATACTTGGAAGAGAGATTGAATTGAAGATATAAACATGGGGGGCCAGGTCATGGCACAACTGGTTAAGTGCATATATTATAGTTCACAAGGACTCAGGTTCAAACCCCTGTTTCCCATCTGCAGGGGGAAAGCTTTGTGAGTGGTGAAGTAGAGCTGCAAGTGTCTCTTTATCTCTCTTCCTTCCTATCTTCCCCTCCTCTCTCAATTTCTCTCTGTTTCTATTCAACAATAAGTAAAATTTAAAAAATAATTAAAAACATATAAACATGGTGACTAGTAAATAAGTTGAAGCGACACTTTTGAATAAAGTTATTCAGGATTATGACACTAAAACAGGAAGAGTGGTTGGAACAGAGGCCCAGAGAAATACAACATCAACTTGGGAAGAAAATAATGGGATGGTGATGTCATCTTTGTCAGAGGCAAAGATCAAGAGGAAGTAGTGATCAGAATTAACAAAGAAAATAGGGCCTGTGATACGAATCCAAGGAAAGAGCCCACTGGATTTGGCAGTGAGAAGTCATCAGTGACCTTTAGAACTAGAGCTATCATAATAAATTCATAGTGGTAAAAGCCAAATAAGAGAAAATAAGTCACTACCTAAAGGAGCTCTTAAAAAAAAAAAAAAAAAAGGCTAGTATAAGTTTCTGGATAGTTTGTGCAAATTCTATGTAGTTATATTTTAAGTGCTTTTGATTAATAAAAGAGTCATAATTTAACATTAGGTCATTCTTCTAATTGCTGCTTTTCTTCTTTGCTCTTTTAGGGTTTAGCCTTGGTGGATAGACACTCAAGACCAGAAATCATATTTTTGCTAAGAGTAGATGATTTGCCTGAGGATAATCAAGAGCGTTTTAATAGTCTGTTCTCTTTAAGGGAGAAATGGACAGAAGAAGATATTGCTCCATATATTCAGTAAGTAATTTGTTAAAAAAAAGAATTGTGATTTTTTTTTTTTTTGCCTCCAGGGTTATTGCTGGGGCTCACTGCCTGCACCATGAAACCAGGTGCATTAACACCTGGCTCCCTCAAGCTAACTTTGTGTCTACTCTGCTCACCAGTGGGCTCATGAAATTTCCTGGAGAAAAGTTGAATGAGTTAGCCAGTCTCATGAAAGAATTGGTGTGTAGCAACAGAGTAGGATGTTGAGTAGGTCTTGCTCTCTCCCCCATGACAACTTTTTGATTCTTCCCCTAATCTCAATTGTTAGATTGCCACAGGTCTCTTACTCTTGCCATTTTCCTTGAGTAGTGACTCATAATTTTCACTATACAAGTCTTTCGCTTCTTTGGTTAGGTTTATTCCTAGATATTTTATTGTTTTGTTGCTATAGTAAAAGGAATTGATTTCTGGATTTCAACTTCTTCTAACTTAGTGTTTGCATAGAGGAATGCCACTGACTTTTGAATGTTAATTTTGTAGCCTGACACCTTACTGTATTGCCTGATGATTTCCAAAAGCTTCTTGCTGGATTCCTTAGGTTTTGCTATATATACTATTATGTCATCTGCAAATAGGGAGAGTTTGACTTCTTCTCTTCCAATCTGTATGCCTTTAATTCCTTGCTCCTGCCTGATTGCTATGGCAAGAACTTCCAACACTGTGTTGAACAGTAATGGTGATAGTGGGCATCCCTGTCTAGTACCTGATCTGAGGGGAAATGCTTCCAGTTTTTCACCATTGAGTATGATGCTGGCTGTAGGTTTGCTATATATAGACTCGACTATCTTCAGGAATTTTCCATCTATTCCCTTTTTTTGTAGTGTTTTGATAATAAAGGGATGTTGTATTTTGTCAGAGGCTTTCTCTGCATCTATTGATATGACCATGTGGTTTTTGGTCTTGCTTTTATTGATGTGGTGGATCACATTAATTGATTTACATATATTAAACCAACCTTGCATCCCTGGGATAAACCCCACTTGGTCATCATGAAAAATCTTTTTAATATACTGCTGTATCCGGTTGGTTAGAATTTTGTTCAACATTTTAGCATCTGTGTTCATCAGAGATATTGGTCTATAGTTTTTTTTTTTTTTTTTTTTTGCTTGTTTCCCTGTCTGCTTTTGGTATCAAAGTGATGTTGGCTTCATAGAATTGGAAGGGAGTATTCCAGTGTCTTCAATCTTCTGGAAGACTTTTATAAGTAGAGGTATTATTTTATAAGTAGAGGTTCTTCTTTGAAGGTTTTGTATAATTCATTTGTAAAACCATCTGGTCCAGGACTTTTATTTTTGGGAATGTTATTGATAACTGTTTCAATTTCATTAGCTGTGATGGGCCTGTTCATGTTATCTAGTTCCTCTTTACTTAATTTTGGAAGTTTGTAGGTATCTAAGACATAGTCCATTTCTTCCAGGTTCTCTAGCTTGGTGGCATATAGTTGTTCATAGAAGCCTCACATAATAGGTTGAATTTCTGCAGTGTCTATTGTGATATCTCCTCTTTCATTTACAATCCGATTTATTTGGGTCTTCTCCCTTTTTTGTTTTGTGAGTCTGGCTAAAGGTTTGTCGATTTTGTTCACTCTTTCAAAGAACCAACATTTACTTTCATTGATCTTTTTTATGGTTTTCTTATTTTCAACATTACTTATTTCTGCCCTACCTTTAGTGCTTTCTGTCCTTCTGGTTGCTTTAGGGTTCCTTTTTTCTTCTTCTTCTAGGTCTTTGGATGTGCAATCAGGCTGTTTATTTGTGCTTTTTCTTGTTTCCTAATGTGTGCTTGTATGGCTATGAACTTCCCTCTCAATACTGCCTTAGTTGTATCCCAAATACTTTTATAGCTTGTGTCTTCATTTTCATTGAACTCTTGAAACATTTTGATTTCTTCCTTGATTTCCTCTTTGACCAGTAGTTGTTAGGTATTGTACTGTTGCGCTTCCACATTTTGGGACTGTTACTAATCTTTTATTGATTGTTAAGTGTTAGTTTAATTCCACTGTGGTCTGAGAAGATGCTTGGGATGATTTTAATGCTCTTGAATTTTCTGATGCTGTCTTTGTGGCCTAACATATGGTCTATCCTTGAGAATGACCCATGTGGACTTGAGTAAAATATGTATTCCAGTTTCTTGGGATGAATGACTCTGAAAATGTCCAATAGTTCTAGTTTATCTATCTCCTCATTTAGCTCCCTTATGTCTTTATTGGTTTTCTGCCTGGATGATCTGTCAAGTTGAGAGAGTGGGGTGTTGAAGTCCCCTACTATGATTGTGTTACTGTTAATATATTGCTGTAGCTCTTTCAGTAGATGTTTGTTGTATTTAGATGGCATCTCATTGGGTGCGTAGATGTTAAAAATTGTTAAGTACTCTTGATTGACTGATCCACTGAATATTAAGTAGTGTCCATCCCTATCTTTTTTAATTTTATTGATTTTAGTTAGATATGAGAATAGCTGTTCCTGGCCTTTTTTGTGGGCCATTGCCTTGTAAGATACTTTTCCATCCTTTCACTCTGAGTCTGTGTTTGCTTTGTTGAGTTAGGTGGGTTTCCTGTAGAGAGCATATTGTTGGGTTATGTTTTCTGATCCATCCTCCTATTCAGTGTCTTTTAATAGGTGAATTCAGGCCATTGACAATTATTGATATCAAAGATTGAAGATATTTTTGTTTGTTTGTTTGGATTTTAGGGCTCCTGAGCTGGAAGTACTGGACAGACAGTAGTTAGCCTACATCAGTGTAGTCTGCTACCTATTTCGGAGTCTCTTCTCAGGATTCCTAGTCAGAGTGTGTTACTAAGTAGGAATTATGCATTATGAATGTCTTAGATGAGGACTGCAATAAACTGCTTTGTAAACTTTTACCTTTTTAACTTTAGTTTATTATTGGATAGAGACAGAAAAATTGAGAGGGAAGAGAGAGATAGAAAGGGAGAGAGACAGAAAGACACCCACAGCTCTGCTTCACCATTTTTGAAGTTTTCGCCCTGCAGGTGGGGACGGGGGCTTGAGCGTCTGTCCTTGTTAAGTGTAATGTGTGCGCTTAACCAGGTGCGCCACCACCTGGCCCAAACATTGTTTTATGCACACCGGAGTATGGAAAAGTGTTTCACAAACAGCCCCAGGGGAAAAAATACTGCTTGTTGTTGAATCAGGTTCTGAATTCTTCCCTTTTTTGGGGGCGGGAGGGGATTGGACCTTATTTATTTATTTATTTATTTATTTATTTATTTTATTTCTTTATTGGGGAATTAATGTTTTACATTCAACAGTAAATACAATAGTTTGTACATGCATAACATTCCCCAGTTTCCCATTTAACAATACAACCCCCACTATGTCATTTATCATCCTTCATGGACCTGTATTCTCCCCACCCACCCACCCCAGAGTCTTTTACTTTGGTGCAATACACCAATTCCATTTCAGGTTCTACTTGTGTTTTCAAAGATTGAAGATATTTTAAGGCCATTCTTGTAGATTTTTAGAGTGTTCAGATATATGGCATATTTATGATGGTCTGTTTATAGGAGACCTTTCAGAACTTCTTTCAGGGTAGGTTTGGTGATTGCTGATTCTTTCAATTGTTGCTTGTCTGAGAATGTTTTTATGCCTCCATCTTGTCTGAATGACAGTCTACCGGGATACAGTGGTCTTGGTTGAAAGCCTTTCTCATTGAGCACTTGATAGATATCTTGCCATTCTCTTCTGGCCTGTAGTGTTTGTGTGGAGAAGTCAGCTGCTAATCTTATGGGTTTTCTTCTGTAGGTGACTCTTTGTTTTTCTCTTTCAGCCTTCAGGATCCTTTCTTTATCCTTATTCCTTTCCATTCTAAATATGATGTGTCTCATGTCTTTATGTCTTGGTTAATTATTTTGGGGACCCTTTGGGCTTCTTGAACTTTTGTGTCTTTTATGTTGTCTAGACTAGAGAAGTTCTAGCTTTTATGTCCTGAAGAATGCTTTCTTCCCCTCCTTCTCTTTCTTCCTCTGGTAATCCAATAATGCCTATATTATTTCTTTTGAAGTCTTCCCATAGGCCTCTGTTGTTGTTTTCAGTATCTCTTAATCTCTTTTTGAGATCTCTTACTTCTTTTTTAGTTGTCTCTAATTTTTCCTCGATCTTGCTAATTCTGTCTTCAGCCTCATTAATTCTATTCTCTCTCCCCTCTACTATTTTCTGGAGTTCATCTGTTTTGTTACCCAGTCCTAATACTGTATTCTCTTGTTCAGCTAGTTGTGTTCTTAGCTTAGCTCTTTCAGCTTTCAGTTCTCTAATAACCTTGAGATAATTAGTGTTTTCTTCTAGAGTCTCATTTGTTGTTTCTGCATTTCTGATGATAATTCTTTCAAACTCTTTACTCATTCCTGTGATTATTTCCTTAACTAGTGTTTGGATGTTGACCTATTTTGTGGTTCAACCTTTGGGGGACTCTTAGCTGGACTCTTGTCCTGGTTCATTTTTCCAATATTTCTTGTTGGTTTAAGCATTTTTTACAGTATGTTATGAGGTCCTTCTCTCAGTACTTTTCAAATTACTGATCACTATTGCCTGGATTGACTTGTGTCTAAGTAAGGTAATTACGTGGTTCACAGTTGTGGAAATTGACAGTTGTTTCAATAGTATTTTAATCCCTGAGTTGGAGCTTAGTGATTTAAAAGCCTCTTTTGTTCTTTTTCTTCCCTGTAGGCTATAGGAGCCTGAGGGCTTTTAAGCTATAAGTAGGCTTCTTAGTTTACTCACTGACTCCTGACTAAGTGATAAAGCAGGGTGGGGCAGAGATAATCCAGTGGTTATGCAAAGAGACTCTCACAGCTCCACTGCTAGGCCACCAAGGTATAGGTCTTCTCCTGAGTTGCCTGGTTAGTTTTCTGTCCCCTGGTTTTAACACAGGGCCTCCCTGTTGCTGCTCCAGATTTGGAGGGCTGTAGCAGTGGAGCCTTACAGTTTCATTTAGTGAATCTTAGGGGAGTCCTCCCTTCAGGCGTTTTTTTTGTTGTTGTTAGTGAAACAGACTGGAGGTTGTTTCTCAACTGGCAAACGCGGGACTGTTAGGAGCCTCTCATTCTCTCCCTAGGCACCTCTCTATCCAGGAGCCACATGTGTTGGCACTCACAGGTGATTTGCTGGGTTCCTGAAGTTGTTCCAGTCCAGTCCTATTGCAGCCTCAGGTGTTCTCCTTTGTATTCCTAGTTGACCTGGGAGAGGAGAGGAGGCTCAACTAAAGATTTTTCTGCTCTGCCCCCTCTCTCTAATAATAATAATAATGACAACAACAATAATAATACCTTTGCTTATTGGAAAGATATATTTGGGAATAGAGAAAGAAACTGAAATAGTGAATACTGTTATTTTTCCTAAAATATTCATGCTACATCTTTTCTTTTTTAAATCCCTACAGAGATTTGTGTGGAGAGAAGCAAACCATAGGCACATTACTCACTAAATATGCACGATCTTCAATGCAAAATGGTATTAAAGTTTATAATTCAAGAAGACCCATTTCTTAAAAGAACAGTAGTTTCTTCTTTGGGACTAACGTTGATTTATGAATTTGCTGGCTGTCTGAAAAAGACTCTTATATGTATTTGTAATATAGACTTTTTATTAACCTAGTGCTTTGAAGCATTTGCTTCCCCTGATTAAGCATTTTGAAGCAATCATGTTTATGTTGTTTTCTTAAGTTTAGCACATTTTTTTTTATTTCTTTCAGGTTATAGTTGTACAGTGCACATAGTGTAAACAAGGAGTGGTGTTTACTATCTTTAGTGCATGTTTATAGTCTGTGGCTTTATTTATACAAAGAATTTTGCTTTTAAAAATGATGTTTCGGGAGTCGGGCTATAGCGCAGCGGGTTAAGCGCAGGTGGCGCAAAGCACAAGGACCGGCATAAGGATCCCGGTTTGAACCCCGGCTCCCCACCTGCAGGGGAGTCGCTTCACAGGCGGTGAAGCAGGTCTGCAGGTGTCTATCTTTCTCTCCTCCTCTCTGTCTTCCCCTCCTCTCTCCATTTCTCTCTGTCCTATCCAACAACGACAACAACAATAATAACTACAACAATAAAACAAGGGCAACAAAAGGGAATAAATAAATAAAATAAATATTTTTAAAAAATGATATTTCATTAATCAAGACATTACAAAATCATTAAAAGGATTAAAAGTTCTCAGAGAACAAAATAGCTGTCCTAGAAGAGTTGTTAACTTAAATATAATTTCTCAAGTGTTATTAAAAATCACAACAATTGCATAGGAAAGACTTTATTGGCTAGAAAACAACTTCCCTTGAGAAGTGGGCTTAAGTAGTAAAGACTGTCGAACAAGCCTCAAAAAGAGGAAGTCGGAATCTGCTTTTATGCTATATAGATTTAGAATGATGTTAATAGTCACTATATAATTAGTAGTCTTCCAGGAAAAATTATGGCCATTTAAGAGAGGAAGAGGTAAGCATGCCTGGTTGAGGAACCAGTACTGGGTATATATCATCATCATTTATTACGTGTCATTCTCACTGATGTCTAGAGAAATGGTTTTAATGTAGTAATGAGGAAAGGTGATTTATGGGTCAAGGAGGTTTAGCAGCCTCTACTGACTAGTTTTGTCCTGAAAGGGGGCCCAAGGTTCTTATGAATTCAAAGGTATTTCCTGATTCAGTCAAAATCAAACCCTTCTCAGGGGAGGGCTATCCTAACCTCTAAGCCACAAGTTTAGTCAAGCTGTATTTTGCTTCATATCCCAGAGAGTCTACCTTAGTTTTGACAAGGAGAGGTGCAGTTAACATTTTGGTCATTTAATTATGCAGGTTAATGATAACTAATCCAATTATCTAAATTTGTTGTTTGCATTGATGACTTGATAATTGCTCCTCTAATCAGAAGGTTGGTGTGTGTGTAGCCCTGCACTTTTAAATTTATTTTATTTTTGCTTCTAGTATTATTTCTGGGGCTCATTGTCTGCATGATGATTCCATCACTCCCAACTGCCTTTTTTTTTTTTCTTATTATAGACAGTGAGATAGAGAGATGGAAGAGAGACAGAGATAATAGACATCTGCAGTAATGCTGCTCCACTGTTCATGAAGCCATCCTTCACCCCCTAGAAAATACGGGCTACACTGTGTATACCACCACCTGGCCTCCAGATAGACACTAATGAAATGGGTTGTCATTTCAGTTCTTTGAGGATTATAGTATTAATACATTCTAGGATACTGGGAGAGGTAATACTAGAAAACAGTTAATGTCTAGCATTTTTTTTTTTGAATGCTAGTTTATTTGAAGTTTTCTTTTCCTAAATTTTGTTTGATCCAAATTTCAAATTTTATATTAGTTTAAGAACTCAAAACCAAGATCCTTGGAGGGTATTATCCTAGAATAAATTTAATTCAAGGGTTAGTAACTGTGAATTGTGGGTTGAGGAAGTAGCATCATCCTTGTGAAAAATGAAATGAAACTATTACATATATAATCTGCAATTAATTAAAATTTAATTGTTTCGAAACTGACAACTATCTTATACCTGTGCATATGAAATGCAAATATAGTGACTTCAAAAATATTTGTCCTGTCTTTCAATAAAGTCTCCTACAATTATGTGGATTATTATTTTTTTTTAATACTGACATGGGGGACAGGGAATGCTACATACTACCATGTGCATGGGTCCTGGTTCAGGCCCTTTCCCCCCTTGTAGGGAGAGAATTTGAGTGATGCTGCAGGTGTTTGTTTCTACAGCTCTATCTCCCCATTACCTCCCAATTTATGTCTCAAAAAAAGAAAGTATATATCCCCGAAGCAGTTAGTGGTGGTGGATTCATCATGTAGGAACCAAATGTCAGTGATAACCCTGGTGGCAACTAAAACAAACAAAAAAAGAAAGGCAATAGCATCTAATAAAAATTCTGGGGACTGATTTAGACCTCCTGTGGTTTTTGAAAGCTCTAGGTTTTAAGCCTCCAAAAACTTTAATTTCTCTTCCTGCAATCACTATTACATATCGGTGTCTGCACGGAGAAAACTTTGAACATATTATATATATATATATATATATATATATTTAACTACGTGTAATTATTTACTAGTGGGAAGAGGTGAACCCAACTAATTTAAGTGTCATTTTATTATTCACATGTAATTTTTGTTAATTTCTTTATTGGGTGATTAATGATTTACAATTGACAGCAAAACACAATAGTTTGTACATGCATAACATTTCCCAGTTTTCCACAATTCATTCATTTATTCTTTCTTTCTTTTTCTTTTAAAAAGGAGACAGATACAAAGCCATAGGAGAGGAGAGATACAATTTCACACAATTCCCACCACCAAATCTCTGTATCCCATCAGGAGGAAGCGCCTCCCCTGATAGCTTTCCTATTCTTTAATCCCTCTGGGAGTATGGACCCAAGGCCATTGTGGGATGCAGAAGGTAGAAGGTCTGGCTTCTGTAATTGCTTCCCCGCTGAACATGGGCGTTGACTGGTCGGTCCATACTCCCAGCCTGCCTCTCTCTTTCCCTAGTAGGGCTAGTGGAGCTCCAGGACACATTGGTGAGGTCGTCTGTCCAGGGAAGTCTTTTCCAAAACAATTCAACCCCCACTAGGTCCTCCTTGGCCATCATGTTCCAGGACCTGAACCCTTCCCTCCACCCCAGTGGATTTTACTTTAGTGCAATTCACCAACTCCAGTCAAGGTTCTGCTTTATGTTTTCCCTTTTCTTTTTTTAAATATTTTTATTTATTTTATTTTTGAGAGAGATGCAGAGAGAAACAAACACTAGAGCACTGCTCAGCTGTGGTTTATGGTGGTGCAGGGGACTGAACCTGGTATTTAGCAGCCTCAGGCATGAGAGGCTGTTTGCATAACCATTATGCTATCTCCTCTGCCGGTGTTTTCTCTTCTTGACACCTTTTGTGTACGAAAAGATAACAAAACCCCAAGCGTAGGCCACGCCCCCTGACCAGGTCTTCCGGTTCCCGCCCCACTTCCGCTGACGACAGCGGTCGGAGGTCAGGATAAATAACATGCCGACTGACGGTTTCTCTCCACGGTGAGGAGCGATGTGGCCCTGACGGGAGCATCGCTAAGGCAGCTGAGAGACCCTTGCGAAGGGGGAGTTGGGGAGACCGTGGCTTCGGATCGGCCGATCGTGTGTGGCTGTGGAGGCAGCCCTGGAAGCCCCGCGGAGGCGACGTCTGTAATGCTCCGCACTTAGCGAGGAAGCCGGGAAGCCGCACTGGGCGCGATCGCTTCATGCCGCCGACTGATTTGGAGCCCGCCAGAATGAACAGGAAGAAAGGAGACAAGGGCTTTGAAAGCCCGAGACCATATAAATTATAAGTATTTTTTATCTTTTCACCTCCTCTTTGTGGTCATGTTCTGATTCCATTCGGTGTTTGATGGGCCTGGGAAACAGTATGAAAAAGAAAAAGGAGAGAGAACCCGCTCATTGTGATGGAAATGTAGTTTTGGGGGTGTGTGTGTGTGTGTGTGTGTGTGTGTGTGTGTGTGTGTGTAAGTAAATGTTTTGAATGTCAGAGGTACTCAGCAGCCTTCATGCCTCTAGCAGGTTCAGTAAACCCTTCAAGTCCTAAACTGTAACAGAGAAACGTGTTTTAGTGACTCGCCAAATTGGCAAGCAGGAGGTTAGTGTTAGTCTGTCACGGAGCTTAAAATGAAATGTGTTCTTGGCCTGCTTGGGACACGGGGCCCATTCGTGTTCCCATAGCACCAGGTTTCATTTAAATAACGCTTTTTAAATTTTTTTTTTTAATTTCACAACCCATCAGGTCGTCTGTATCAACAACATCAACTTTCAGAGGAAATCCGTCGTGGTAAGCCTTCTCAGCTACAAATAGCCTTACACTTTTACCACCCAGATAACTGTGTTTGAGTCAGAGTCCTGTCTGACTGGACCTTCCTCTGTATACTTAGTGGGGAAGCATGTATGAGATGTTGAGATACTGAGTCTTTGTGTCATTGTATAGTAGTTAGGGCATCAAAATCTAGAATGTACATTTATTCTTGTAGGTACAGATTTGTCTCCTCCATGATACAAACTGTCCCATATAGTTATTCTTCTAAGCAGCTCACTGACCTGTCCTAAGAAGATTCCATATTGAAAGCGTACTTTCAATATGATCCTGTGCTTCTGACCAGTGGCCAGTTCACCAAGTAATCAGTGCAGCTTTGATGGGGAGAAAACTGTTGTTGGCTCATGCATTGCGTTCATTCCTGCCACCATGAACAGTTTGTCTATTGGTGAGAGTAATTAGGGAATGAAGCTGTGACAACTACTGTAGATACAATCTTAGAGTAATTTTTGAGGGCTCTCTGCAATGGATGCCCTCTGATTGCTGATTGTTATTTATGTTATAATGGTTATGCAAACAGACTCTCATGCCTGAGGCTTTAAATTCCCAGGTTCAATCCCCCGCACCATCATAAGCCAGAACTGAACAGTGCTCTGGTTAAAAAATAAAAATAAAATTTTAAAAGAGCATAAATATTTTTACATTGTACCTATTCTGAGCAATTCATTTGTACACCTTTTCTATTAACTTTTATACTTGTTGTTTCCAAGTTACTTTTTTGTCCTTTCCAAGTTTCTAACCAGCTGTTAAATCTCTTAGTGAGACATTTGCTTCAGATCATCTTTCCTTCCACAGAGAATGTAATAAATCCGATATTTCCCCCAACATTTTGCTCTCTAGGATTTCCTTCCACAATGTTCAGAACTACCCTTTTGAATTCTGATGGCAGCTCTCACTAGCTTCTGGCTGGTTCCTTATCTGTTGCAGTTTTAATCATAGATGCTGCTTGTGCTTTGTTTACTTCTATTAAAGGGGCACAAGGAACTCTCTATGAGACCAGAGATGAATTGAGAGAGATAGTGTGGCTATAGAGTTAGCTCCTTGGATCAGACCTCACATGTTCATGCTTGTTTGCTTATAGTTTATTTAGATGTGTTTCTGTTTTAGAGGGTAAATATGTTGCACATATTCGTTTTTATTTTTCAGGGGCTGGCTGGTGTGGCACACCTGGTTTAATGTTACATTGTACAAGGACCCAGGTTCCAGCCCCTTGGTCCCCACCTGCAGTGGGAAAGCTTTGTGAGCGGTGAAGCAGGGCTACAGATGTCTGTCTCTCTCTCCCTCTCTGTCTCCCCCCTTCCCTCTCAATTTCTGACTCTATCCAATACATATAGATAGTAAAAATAATATTTAAAACATTAAAAATGAATTTTTTTTTCTGAGATTCATATTATACTCAGTTAACAATGACAATTTCAGTTAACAGTTTTGGGACTCCAATGGACTTGTGTCTCCTGTAGTGGTCTAGTATTAAACCAGTGGTTTCATTGACTATAGAAAATACATGTCTGGGTAGGGTTAGATAGCATAATGTTTATGCAAACAGACTCTCATGCCTGAGGCCCCAAAGTCCCAGGTTCAATCCCCTGCACCACCATAAGCCAGAGCTGAGCAGGGCTGTAGTGTAAAAAAAAAAAAGAAAGAAAGAAAGAAAGAAAGAAAATACACGTTTGCTGAAGAAGCCACAGCTTTATTCCCAAACAATAGGAATGTGTACAGTCATTTTACTGGGAACAAAGCCATTGTCGGCAAAGCATTTTGCCATGAACCCTTTCAAAACCATTGGTTCTACTGAGTAATAAGTCCCAATGAGCTTGAACCACAGTTTGTGTCCCTGCTATAGAAACCTTGCTCTGGACCTCTTTCAAAGTTGTAGCTTTATGGGCCTTTAACAGTTAGTTTTCTCAGATGTGTATATTACCTCTAGAATCCAGAAAGATCCTTCCAAGTTTTGCACCTCCTTTTTTTCCTTTCTAGTGGGCAGTTCATAATGAAGTAACATTTTACTGTAGAAGGGATGTTTTATATGCTTCAGGCCACTGGAATCTTAGCTTTATTGATATGACAAGCCCCTGGACTTTATGAGATTTAACTGTCATCAGCCATCTATATGTTTTTAATTCATTTAGCAAACCTGCTCTTCCCTTTTTAGTAGTTCTAGCAGGTATAATGTCAATATAAGAAACTGGAAGTTTTTCTGGATTCCATTAATCAAGGGACTTTTGGTATTACATTTTGACTGGGCAAGAGAGTTAGTTAAGTTATAAATTATTAGTTAACAGTGAAAGGCTAGGAAATAGCAAAGCAACTTATGCAGTAAACCTTTATGCCTGAGGTACCAGAGGCTCCAAGTTCATCCTTGGCACCACCATAAGCCAGAGCTGAGCAGGGTTCTGATATATATATATATATCAGTGAAGATTTTTGTCTTGAAGGCCATCTACTTCGGACTTTTTTTTCCCCTCCCTGATAAGAATTGGAGTAAGAAAGCATTGCTGATTATTAAGAGCTATGCTGATTTGCTACAGAAAAAAAAAAAAAAAAAAAACCTCTTATGCCTGTATCTATAGTTTTGATTGGCAAGTTTGTGATAATAAACTAGCATTATCTAAAACCTGCATGACATTTGCACTGACCAGCTAATGTATAGATGGCATCTTTCAGATCTCTGCTAGCACTCACCTCTGAAATTTCCCAAGGGATGTGTATTGCATTGATTTATTATCAAGGGGCAGGGAAATAGGCAGTCCACTGAGAGGTCTCTGTCATTGTGTCATGCAGTTGATAAAAGCGGATGAATGTAGAGATTTTGTTACTAAAATATGTTCCATGAAGTTCCTGTACTCTGCTGCTGAGTTATTTCCCCTGACCTTGCTTTATTATCACTCACCTTAGTTATGAAAACCAAATTTTGTTCTTACCTCTCACTTATGTAGCTAATTGTTGACTGCACTTTCCATAATTTTATTTCTGGTTCCGTAATGTATTTCAGGACAATATTTTTTATTTAAATTTATTTATTAGAGGATTAATGTTTCACAGTGGACAGTAAATACAATAGTTTGTATATACATAACATTTCCCAGTTTTCCACATAACAATACAATCCTCACTAGATCTTCTGCCATCATGTTCCAGGAAATGAACTCTTCTCCCCACCCATCCCAGAGTCTTTTACTTTGGTCAACTTCTGCCTATGAGTGAGACCATCCTATATTTATATTCATCCTTCTGTTTCTGATTTACCTCACTTAACATGATTCCTTTAAGCTCCATCCAAGATGGGCTGAAAACAGTGAAGTCACCATTTTTAATGGCTGAGTAGTATTCCACTGTGTGTATAGACCACAACTTGCTCAACCACTTACTTATCTGTTGGACATCTGGGTTGCTTCCAGGTTTTGGCTATTACAAATTGTGCTGTTAGGAACATAGGTATACACAAATCTTTTTGCATGGATGTGTTTGGTTCCTCAGGATATATCCCCAGGAGAGGAATTGCAGGGTCAAAGGGTAGATCCACTTCTAGGTTTCTGAAAGTTCTCCAGACTGCTCTCCATTCATGCAAGTCTAGTGCTCTACCTGCTGCAACTAGTCCTCTAAAACTGCCTGAATTCGGGCAATTCATCTTACATATTTCTCTTCACTCTCTGACAATTTCTTGTTCACTATACAGCACTTAAATCATTACTATTTTGTGCCCTCCCAGATTTCATGTTTGAATACATCCGTCTCAAGCCCAAGATACTGTAATCACTGGACATGTATCCATGTTTCACTATTCTATTTTTCTGTTTTTATAAACACAAGACGGTGGTGGATAATATATTTAGTCTCTCTCATGTCAGAACTTTATCTCCCATATTAGTACAATCAGTGGCTCTAGAACTACTTCATAGAATCACCTAGTATTTGGATGTAAATGCTGCTTTGGGGGGAAAAATAGATTTTTCTCTGTTGGTTAAGTGTTTTTCCCATAAGCTCTTGCTACATCTCCTGTCCCAGTTTGCCTTCATACTTGTTACCTCCAGTGGTAGTTTTTGTCCATGATAGGACACCATGATAGGACACCATGATAAGACACCATGATAGGACACCATGATAGGACACCATGATAGGACACCATGATAGGATTCTTTCACTCACCTGATTTTGCTTCTTTCTGTTCTTTCCAGGTATTTTTTTTTCTTCCTCCTCTGTATGGATTTCAATTTTTCTTGATTTCCTTATATTTGAGGGTAACTAATCCTTTTAGTTTTTATCTAGCACATAATCTGATTTTTATCTAGCACATAATTTTTTTCATAAATGTGATTCACAGAGATGGTAATGTATACATAATTCACATTCAGTCACTATAGTAATCATGTTTGAAATGAAGATAGTTGGGAGTGTTTGTATGTAGATTGCCATTTGGGGTCCTGTCAGGGTGAAATAAAGTAGTAGAAATCAAAAAGATATATTATGAACCATAGTGATCTTGATTATAATGAATTTATTATTTTTTTTGTCTCTTTTATAGGGATTTGTGGAACTAACTATTTTTCCCACAGTTGCAAACTTGAATAGAATCAAACTGAACAGCAAACAGTGTAGAATATACCGAGTAAGGATCAACGATTTAGAAGCTGCTTTCATTTATAATGACCCAACCTTGGAAGTTTGTCACAATGAGTCAAAACAGTAAGTTGTACAGTTATAAAATTGATGTTTTCTAGCAGTTAATGTCTTAGGTGATTGATTTTTGTAAAAAAAAGTTTTTTTTTTCTTAAATTATTGTTAGACTGAATCTGTTTTCCGCCTAATTACATGTTTTACTGTCTTATTGCTCTGAACATTTGGGTCAATAGATTTTACTAACTGCTCAACACAGTTTTAATAAGTTCCCTTTCTTCAGTCCACATTGAAGAAATATCACTTGAGAAGTTTAGATAAAGTTCCATATTTTGTACTTTGAATGCTTTAGTGCTTTTAAACTGTTCACATGTTTGGGGCTTGGTGGTCGTGCTCTTGGTTGAGCTCATGTTACAATGTGCTAGGACCCAGGTTCAAGCCCCCAGTCTCCACCCTCATGGGGAAAGTTTTGTAGGTGGTGAAGCAGTGTTGCATGTGTCTGTCTGTTTCTCTCACCCCCTTCTCTCTCAATTTTTGGCTGTCTCTATCCAGTGATTAGATAGCAATGATAAAAAAAAAATGAAATTAAACTTACAAAAGTATTTACATATTTTGACTTGGGAAGTGGTACAGCATGTAGAGCAAGGAACTTGTAATCATGAGGTCCTGAGTTTGGTACCTGGCACTACATGTGCCAGAGTAATGCTCTGGTTCTCTTTCCCTGTATCCCTCCCTCCCTCCCTCCCACCCTCCCTTTCTTTCTTTCTTTCTTTCTTTCTGTCTTAATAATTTTTATCTTTATAAAAAATATACTTATTTATTATTGGATAGAGAGAAATTGGGAGGGGAGTAGTGAAGTAGAAAGGGAGAGATAAAAAATTGAATTGGGGTGGGGAGCAGGGCAGTGGTGTTCCCAAGGACCTGGCTTACAGCCCCTGCTTTCCCACTAGCGGGGAGGAGGGTGTGGTGGAGGCTTCGCGGGTGATGAAACAAGTCTGCAGGTATCTACCTTTCTCTGTCCCTCTCACTAATGTGAGGATATTCAACCTCAGAAAGGACAATAACAGCAAAAGTTGGAGATGTTGCACAGATAAAGGAACCCACATGTTGGTGGGGCGTGTAAATATGTCCAACCTCTGTGATATAGCATAATGGTTATGCAAAGAGACTCTCGTGACTGAGGCTCCAAAGCCCCAGGTTCAGTCTCCAGCAGCACTAGAAGCTAGAACTGAGCATGCCCTGATAAAACAAACAAGCAAATAAACAAACAAAAAGTGTATGACCAGCGCATTATATACCTCTGGCTTATGGTAGTGGAAGGGAATGAAGCTAGGACCTCTTAAACCTCAAGCAGAAAAGTCTTTTGCATAACCATTAAATTATCTCCCTAGGTCCAAGAGTGTATAACTTTAATGTTTTCCCTTTTCTAAGATGTATTTATTTGTGGGGTGGAGAGTCAGAATATCACTGCCATATGCAGTGCTGAGGTGTCATACTTGGAACCCAACCCTGCAATTTGTGCACTCAATCACTATGGCACCTCCTGGACTCCAAACCAATGTTTTCTTTAATGGCTTTTCTGATTTTTATTTTTACTGTACTGTAAAGTACATGAAAATCGCCTTTAAAACTAGGAGGAAATGCCACTCACTTTGTGTATTCATCTAAACGGAAGATGGCATATATCAGAGTGCTCAGTAAGAATAAAGAGGTGTTGTGTCTTTCCTTTTGTTTCCTTGCTCATGTCAGTCATTCTTTGCATTTTCATCTCTGTTCCCATAATCCTTTAACTGATTTCAGTAAGGAAATATAGTGTGTATATGTACATGTAAGTTCCTCTTGAAATTAAATTAGAAAACCAGATGTTTTCATAGTTGCATAAAACTTGTATATCTTTTTCTGCTTCTGGGTGGGAAAAATCATGTAATTGAGCAAATACTTACTAGTACCCTCTGGCACATAGAGAACTCAGCAACTGCTCCTAAATTACACTTTCACTGTTATGCACTGGAGGGGGTGGGGCTAAGATGTACTGTTTTGAGGAATTCACCATCCTTATCCCAATCCTTGTTGTTTTGAGGCATCTTGATTTTTGTTAGATAAGAAACCTAGTTAAATTCATTGAAATTGTTGCCATATAGGTAAGGTATAATTAGTTTTTCAGTTGTAGCTTTGTATGAAAAACATGGTAGCATTGTCATTTCAAATTTAGCAGAGAATTTGATAATCATAACAAAATCACATAGCATGTACAGATACTGTTGTATGTATAGGTTGTAATGGTTCATATTAAAGTAAACTAAGCAACAGATAGTTTAAAAATATATGAATCATTTAAGAAAATAGGTTTACCCAGAAAGTGTGACAGATATTTAAGAAAATGTCTGTTGAAACAAAGGCCTATTGCTAAAATTGTGTTTTGTTTTGTTTTTAATTTTTTTCCAGGAGAAATCTCAATTATTTTTCCAATGCTTATGCAGCTGCAGTTAGTGCTGTGGATCCTGATGCGGGAAATGGAGAACTTTGCATTAAGGTTCCATCAGAGTTATGGAAACACGTCGATGGTAAAATGCTCACTTTATGCTGATTGTACAATAAAATTGTGTTAGATTCAGTGACTAGAAGTTTTTACATGAAAATCATTGATGTCAAAATTATAAACTAATGATATGTCAAAGTATGCAAGACTTGAAAACTTTTTCTCAAGAGTCCCTTACTGAAAGGAAAATCATAACCAAGGACAGAGAAAAAAATTGACTCACTTTACTGGTGGTTTTAAAGTGAAAGTTATAAAAAGAGTTGGATAGAACACTTTGCTAAGATTTGAGAACCCACAGAATATAAAATTGGTTTGTAAACATAGTAGAATGAATGCTGAAAATGATATAGTTTAATTCCTTTCTATTGCAGAAAAATAATGTGAAATCCAAAGAAAGTAGTGAACTCTTGGAAGCAACAGCTCGTGTATTGAGTTCCTTGCTCTTTTTGCCTACTTTGGCTAACATTATTTCACCAATAAAAATTAACTATGGCCTTAAACAATTAATTATGACTTTATAAAAAAATTAGCCAAATTAAAAAATAAGAAAAGTACTTAATGTCTATATCCCCTATCCCCTCCACAATAGACTTCGGATAGGGAGAAATGGGTGGGAGTTGCTTAATTTTGGTTACAAGCATGGAAGATCTCTTATTCAGGTATGAGAGATAGTTTATAGGGTTGGAATGATTTTGGGGTAGAGGGAAATTAAAGAAGCAGTCTACTTATATACAAATCAAATAGGATAAAAAGTAATAAGATAATGTATAATAAAATTCCTTGGGTAGTCCAGACTATTCCCCCATATTCTCTTGCTTCCCCCAAATCAAGTAGAATTTGCAGTCTTTGGGGGTTTGTAATAAGAGATCAACTTTGGAGAGCAAGTTTTGGATTGAATTTAGAAGGGCTTCTGTGTCCTATGTAGGGATTTTGAAATCTTTAGGTAATGTAACATGTTAAAAATGGTGGCAGGAGGATAATGATGTTTTATTTTAGTAGCTATATTTTAGTAGATCATAACAGTGACAATTGTGTGGAAGTAAGGGCAGTAGTGAGGGGAGGCTATTGAGTTAATTATTTAATGTCAGATATAGAGATGAAAATCTAAGCTACGATAAGTAGTGTGGTTTTTCATGTAAAACTGATCCTTTGAGTGTCAAAGATAGTGCTTTGCTAGGTGGGGTGTCTGCCATGCACATGAACCAGGTTCAAGTTCCCAGAATACCACATGGGAGAACTATGGCACTGGCGTCAGTCAGCTTTTGTGCTTAGCCTGGAACTGTGAAGCCCTGGTGACAACAGACAGCTGATTCTTTGATTCTCATTTTCAGTATCTATGTTTGCCTTTATTATACAAACCACGTTTACTTAGTAATGTGTGTGTCTGTACTTATTTTTTGTAGAACTAAAGGTTCTAAAGATACATATCAACTTTTCTTTGGATCAGCCAAAAGGAGGCCTTCATTTTGTGGTGCCCAATGTAGAGGGAAGTATGGCAGAAAGAGGAGCTCATGTTTTCTCTTGCGGGTATCAAAATTCTACAAGGTAGATTATGAATTCTTAATTATTTCAGTTAATTGTATTTGCTAAATACATTTTTCCGATGTATATGCAGTGCATTTACTGTACAAATGCATAGTATGAACTTGATCTTCCAAACTACTGCCTCTTCTCAATCTTATTTCATTAGTCATTCTTCAGTTCTGCCTTTTTCGCTTTCATGTTAAAGTTTATTGCTATAAAATCATCTTACTTAATTTTCTTCTTATTTTAATTTTTTTTTTGACATTAACAACTTAATGAACTGTTTTTATTACTGTGAGCTGGCATGCAGTGGCATGTGCTATATTGCTGAGTCAATTTCCTAGAGAAAATTCTTATTTGTTTTTTTTTTTTAGAGAGAGTAAGAAAATGAACATGTATGAAAACGTAGTATATCCCCTACCAGGCAAGACATAGATCTATGCCTGTTGCTGAGTTCCACATAATACTGTAAATGTTAACAAATGAACAAATCCATGTAATCTACACTCACAGAGAGTAAGAGCAGCAATGCAGAGCCCCACTGCCTGTTCCTTTCCATTCACTGCTTTTCTACCTGATAGGCTCCTGCCGAAGGATAACAACTGTCCTCATTTTTATTAAATGAAATAATGTGCATTACATCTTTAATATTGAATTTCTTTTGTTCTTCACAAAGATAGCAGTTTGTAGTTTTATAGTTTGTTACTGTAGAGATAATACATTATTGCAGGTTATTAAAATTGGTTTCAATTTTTTTTTTCAAGTCAGATATGATAACTTATACTTACTGTTTTAGTACCAACTATAGACCCTGGCATATAACTTTATCTAATTTGACAAAAAGCTGAATGGCAATTTTATTTGTTTTGTTTTCTTGTTTATTTTTAATAGTTTTTAAAAATATTTTTTATCTATTGAATATAGAGAGAAACTGAGGAATTAAAGAGAGAGCGACACCTACAGCACTGCTTCACTGCTCATGAGTAGGAATAGATTCTGTGTACTAATCATGGTTTTAAAAGACTGTTATAAACTTTATAGTTTCTGGAAATAAGTGCTACTTACTTTAAAGAATGGAAATTATATTTATTTTTAAATTGCATCTAAGAATTACCACTTTTTCAGATATGAACTAGCAGCTGCTACATGATATATCTTCTTAATATTGCCAAATAAAATTTGGAGATACATTTCTATCTTTAATCACATTCTTTCAAGTTGCGTAGAAAAAATAAAAATGTCCCTAGCAGATAGGTCATAGTTTATTTTTTGCACGTATTCTAGAAATGCTAACTTGTATATAGGGAAAGCTAATATAAATTACACTTTAATATGTTTTAACATTTTTCTAGATTCTGGTTCCCATGTGTTGATTCATACTCAGAGTTATGTACATGGAAATTGGAATTTACAGTTGATGCTGCAATGGTGGCTGTCTCCAATGGAGATTTGGTGGAGACTGTATACACTCATGACATGAGAAAGAAGACCTTCCATTACATGCTTACCATTCCAACAGCAGCATCAAATATCTCCTTGGCTATTGGACCTTTTGAAATACTTGTAGACCCATATATGCATGAAGTAAGTCATCTCTGGCTCCTTTATTCCCTCTCACCTTTTTGCTTTTGAGTTAAAAAAAACTAATGAAATACTGTCTTCCTTAACTCTTATTTTACCTTTTAAGAATGTCACTTGAGAGAACCACTGTCTGTGTTTGACTCACTTAATGAAGTATATTCTGAATAACTCCTTTCAGACTGCTTTCAAATTAAAATTGTGCTCTCCTTAGTATTCCAAGAGTTCCAGGTAGACTTACATTAGAATATAGTTTATCAAATTCTATTATTTTTGGGCTGGAGAGATAGTATGATAGTAAAAGAATTTCTTGCTTGAGGCCTGGTCATTCCAGGTGCAGTCTCTGGTACAACATATGTCAGAGCTAAAAAATGCTGTGTCTAAAGCAAAAATTCTATTACTAAAGTTATCTTTTTTGCTTAATATGTGATTATGAATGTTACAGTCCCAACTCTGAAAACAGAAATGTTGCAGTTTCAAAATGAAAAAAACACATTTGCTCTCACTCCAACACATACAAAGGAAAAGAGAAAAGGCTGAGGCAGGGTTGGAATTCTGACCAGTAAAGTCATGAAGATATTTTCTAAGTTCTTCCTATTCCCCTGGCACAAATCACATTTGAATTAAGCTGAATTGTATTTGTGGCATGAAACTTGATTTGAAACTTATCTGTTATTATTTCTCATGTCTTATTATTTTTTTTTAAGAGTGGCTTGTCATTGTTGGTGTCACTTATTTGACATAGAACCGTGATACAGGGCAGATAGTATGTGATAGTTTTGTTCATATCCAAGGTGGCTTGTAACCTAGTAAAAAATCAGAATGACTATTACTGTTGTATCATTTTTTAAAAAAGTAATGGGAAGGGGAGAGAAGAAGAGACTTTCATAAAGGCCATGTGGTGCCAGGATCAAATCAGAACCTGCTTCTTAGAGGTCTTGCCCTCTGCTGCTATACTACCTCTCCAGCCTGTGTGTATTTGTGTGTTTTAGATAGACACAGAGAAGCAGAGAGAGTGAGAGACCACAGCAGTGGAGATCTCTTCAGTGTGATAGGGGCTGGGCTTGAACATTTGTTGCTCACATGACAAAGTAGCACTATCCAAGTGAGTTATTTCACTGACCCTGTGGACTTTTCTAACTACCAAAAGCTGAAATATTAAAAGAATGTGGGTTCATTGTTCTTAATAGCTGCATAGTATTCTATTGTGTTTTTATACCACAGCTTTCTCAGCCACTCATCTGTTGTTGGGTTGCTTCCAGGACTTAGCTATTACGAATTGTGCTGCTTGAACATAGGCGTGCACATATCTTTTTGGTTGCATCTTAAGGAGTCCTGGGAGTATATCCCTAGGAGAGGAATTACTGGGTCATATGGAAGGTCCATGTCTAGCCTTATGAGAGTTCTCCAGACTACTCTCCACAGAGGCTGGACCAGTTTACATTCCCACCAGCAGGACAGAAGGGTTCCTCTGTCCCACAGCCTCTCCAGCATTTGTTGCTGCTATCCTTTTTGATGTATGCCATTCTCACAGGAGTGAGGTGGTATCTCAATGTTGTCTTTATTTGCATTTCTCTGACAATCAGCGACCTGGAGCAATTTTTCATGTGTTTGCTAGCCTTTTGGATCTCTTCTGTAGTGAATGTTCTGTCCATGTCCTCTCCCCATTTTTGGATAGGGTCATTTGCTTTTTTGTTGCTAAGTTTGCTGAGATCTTTGTATATTTTGGTGAATAGTCTCTTGTCTGATGTATGGCATGTGAAGATTTTCCCCCATTCTGTGAGAGGTCTCTGTTTGTGTGAGTTTCTTTAGCTGTGCAGAAGGTTTTCAGTTTGATGTAGTCCCATTTGTTTGTTTCTGCTTTAGTCTTCCTTGCAATTGTGTTTGTTTCATCAAAGATGTCCTTGAGGTATAGGTGGGCAAGTGTTCCACCAATGTTTTCCTCTAAGTATTTAATAGTTTCTGGTCTAACATCCAGGTCCTTGGTCCATTTGGAGTTGATTTTTGTTCCTGGTGAGATAAGGTGGTTCAGTTTCATTCTTCTGCATGTTTCAACCCAGTTTTCCCAGCACCACTTATTGAAGAGAGCCTCCTTCTTCTGTTTAATATTTTGGGCCCCTTTATCAAAGATTAGATGTCCATAGGTGTGGGGGTTTAGTTCTGGGCTTTCAATTCTGTTTCCTTGGTCTGTGTGCCTATTTTTGTTCCAAAACCAGGCTGTTTTGATGATGATGACCGTTTAATATCGTTTGAGATCTGGGAGTGTGATGCCTCCCTTTCTGTTTCTTTTCCTCAAAATTGTTTTGGTGATTCTAGGTATTTTCTGGTTCCAGATAAATGATGTAGTTTTTGTTCTATTCTCTTAAGCTTGGTGGAACTTTGATGGGTTTCACGTTAAATTTGTATATGAGTTTGGGGAAAATATTCATTTTAATGATATTAATTCTTCCAATCCATGAGCATGAGATATTGTTCCATTTCTTGCTATCATTTTTTATTTCCTTGAATAGTGACTCATAGTTTTTAGTATACAAGTCTTTCACTTCTTTGGTCAGCTTTATTCCTAGGTATTTTACTGATTTTGCTGCAGTAGTTAAAGGGAGTGATTTCTGGATGTCTTCTTCAGAGTTGGTGTTTGTATAAGAAATGCCACTGATTTTTTGTACATTGATTTTATAGCCTGACACCTTGCTTTATTGCCTAATAACTTTCGGTAGTTTTCTGCTGGATTCTTTAGGTTTTTCTGTGTATACTATCATATCATCTGCAAATATTGGGAGGTTGATTTCTTCCAATCTGTGTTCCTTTGATTTCTTTCTCTTGCCTGATTGCTATGGCAATAACTTCCAATACTATGTTGAAGAGTAACGGTGACAGTGGACAGCCCTGTCTAGTCCCCAATCTGAGGAGGAATGCTTTCAGCTTCTGTCCATTGAGAGTATGATGTTGGCTGTAGGTTTGCTATATATGGACTGCACTATCTTGAGGAATTTCCCATCTATTCCCATTTTTTGTAGTGTTTTGAGCATGAATGTGTGTTGGATTTTGTCAGAGGCTTTCTCTGCATCTATTGAGATAATCATTTGTTTTTTGGTTTTACATAACGAATCCACTATGTCTTTTGACTATTTTTTTCCATTCTTTTATAGAACAAGAGAGAAATTGAGAAATGAGGGTGAGGTCAAGAGTGAGACAGACACCTGCAGCACTGTCTTTTACTTTCTTTTCTCTTAATATTTATTAGAGACAGAGAGAAAAGGGAGATACAAAAAGCACTTTTCGCCACTTGTGAAGCTTCCCCCCTGCAGATGATAACCAAATGCTTGAACCCAGGTCCTTGCCCATGATTACTTGTGTGCCACTGTCCAGCCCCTCATTTGCATTTCACAGAATCGCAGTCCATCATTAATTTGTAAAACAAACAAACAGAAAAAAAAACAGAATACCTGAAAAAACAGAATATTTGATTTATATGAGAAGGAACTTGAGCACCATTCTGAATATGTGCATTACTGGGGAGTCAGAATACTTGTTTTGGTTTCTACCACTGAATTCAATGGACAAATAAATTTATTTTTTTTATATTTATTTATTTATTTTCCCTTTTGTTGCCCTTGTTGTTATTATTGTTGTCATTGCTGCTGGATAGGACAGAGAGAAATGGAGAGAAGAGGGGAAGATAGGGGGAGAGAAAGACAGATACCTGCAAACCTGCTTCACCATGTGTGAAGCAACTCCCCTGCAGGTGGGGAGCTGGGGGCTTGAACTGGGATCCTACGACAGGCCTTGCTCTTCATGCCACTTGTGCTTAACCCGCTATGCTACAGCCCGACTCCCGAATTTAATTTTTTTATTACAGCTTCAGGGCCTTGGGTACCACACTCAGGCAGATTTTTTTTTTTAATTCTTTTAGCAATGGAAAAACCTCATTTTATTCTTTTTTCACTACTCCTATCACCGAATTATTTATTTATTTTGGATAAAGATAAATTGAGAGGGAAAGGGAGATAAAGAAAGATACTTGCAACACTGTTTTCACTGCTCATCAAGCTTCTCTGATGCTGGTGGGGATCAGGGGCTTGAACTATAATGTGTGCATCAAACAGGTGCACTAGCACCTGGCCTCATGGTTTCTACTTTAGAGGGACAGAAAGGAGACACACACACAGATAACACAGGACACTTATGCCTTCTGTAGAGTTTCCTCCACTGCCATGGTGCTACTTTGTGGTACCAGGCTTCCAGCTTAGAGTTTTGTGCATGGTAAACTACCCATTGAGCTATTTTCCAACCCAGGATTAATCTTTTCCCTCCACTCTCTTTCCCTTCTCCCTCCTTCCTTTCCTTCCCTCCCTCTACCCTCCCTTCCTTTTTCCCCTCCCTCCCTCTCTTCCTTTCTTTTCTTTACTTCCTTCCCTTCCTTCTTTTTAGCCTGCCTGTCTGAAACTTTGTGCCTGTATATTTTCACTCCCCCCCCCAATAGTGAAAAGGCAGAGAGAAACACTATCTCACTACCTGTGAGGCTTCGTCTTTGCATGGTGCTCCTCTTTATTGTCTGGATTCTTGAACGCAGGTCCTTGTGCTAGATAAAGCATACACTCTACCAGCTGATCTATGCCTGACCTCTGAATTTATTTCACGCATAGCTACTTTATAAACATAGCAAAATAGTTATTGAACACACCAGCATTCTCTTTTAGTACCATGCATCTTTTGTGAGTAAGAATGAATGGAGCTGAAGAGGTAACAGGGTGTGGAGAGCATGTTCTACATGTGTCAGATCCTAGACTCAGTCCTGAGTGTCACATGAGAGCACCAAATACAAGAGGGTGGGGCTGTATGCATTGTGAGTAGTGCTTTGGTGTCTTTCATCTCCCTTCTCTCTCACTCACCTTAAAAAGGACTAGGTGGGGCCAGGTGGTGGTGCACCTGGTTGAGTGCATACATTGCAGTGCTCAAGGACCTGGGTTCAAGTCCCTGGTCCCCACCTGAAGGTGGGGAATGCTTTGCAAGTGGTGAGGTAGTGTTGCAGGTGTCTCTCTGCTTCTCTCCTTCTGTATCACCCCATTCTCTCTTAATTTCTGGCTGTTTCTGTCAAACAAAATAAAGATAATAAAAAACTTAAAAAAAACTAAAAAGGACTAGGTCATGGCTCACCCAGTGGAGTGCTTATTCACAAAGACCCAGATTCAGGGCCCCTGCTCTTCATCTGCTGGAGGCAAACTTCACAAGGGCTGAAGCAGACTATAAGTCTCTCAGTCCCAGTCTCTCTCTCTCATATCTCTATCTCCTCCCTACCTCTCAGTCTCTGTTTGTCTCTGTCAAAAAAGAAGGGGGGTGGAAATAGGAAGGCCACGGTAGTCATGTTAGACCATGCCCCAGTGAAATACAGGTAGCAATAAATAAATAAATAAATAAATAAATAAGAAAAATTAAATAATAATAAAAAAAAGACCATGGAGTTGGTTCAGTGTTATTACCCAAGTGCAAGAAAGCTCCTGTTTCAATCCCTGGACTGCATAAGAAAAAGATTTATATGAAGTTACTTTTATAATTGTGATTTAGAAATTAAAATACAAATGCTAACTCAATTAACCCTGTATTGTTTTGTTTTGAGGTTACTCATTTTTGTCTACCCCAACTTCTTCCATTGCTTAAACATACCACATCATATCTTCATGAGGTGTTTGAATTTTATGAAGAAATTCTTACATGTCGATATCCATATTCCTGCTTTAAGACTGTATTCATTGACGAAGCCTATGTTGAAGTGGCTGCCTATGCTTCCATGAGCATTTTTAGGTTGGTATTTTTTTTTTCAATTGAAATTCTAAAGTAAAGGTGATGGTCTGGCAACAGGTGTTTATTATTATTGTTTTATCGCTTTTTTAACTTTTTTTCTTTTCAAGTGGTGCTTAAACTTAAAAAAAGAAACATTTATTTGTTTATTCAGGATAGATACAGACCAATTGAGAGACTTTAATGTAGAAAAGCAAAGAGAAAATGATTGCAAAGACTCATAATATCTTTATCCAGAATGAACCAAGAATAATATTTTGTATATTTATTTTAATCTTTTTTCAGCTTATGTATTTTAAAATTGTGTAAGTTATTATATCAGCAATATGTTAGTGCTTTCTCAACATCATTTGAAAATACACTGATACTGTGAGAAGTATTTTTATAAAATAAAAGAGAGGTATTTACCCCCTTCATTCTTATTCACAGTTTTCCAGCATTAGGAATTTCTTTTCAAAAAAAAAAATTTTTTTTTAAGCTATAGATCACTCATAAATCTAGGTTTTCACATTTTTAAGGTGGGGATAGTAAATGCTATATCATTCCCCACCCCCCACCCCCAGTTTTGTTAGAAGGAATTTGTGGATCAATGTATGTGAAAATGAATAAAGGAGCACATAAATTAATATAAATAGGAAATGATTATTGAAACTAGAGGAGCCCTTTATAGGATCATTATCTGATTTTTAAAAATTTCCCCACTACCTAAAAATGCATATTTTTAATTGAAAACAATATTCATTGTCTTAAGCAAAAGTTATAAAAATTACAGACTTGAGCTAAAATTTTTTTAAAGGATTTGGAAGGTCTTTGGGGGAGAATATTCTGGTTTTTTTTTTCTCATCTAGATCTAACAAGTTCTATTATTTCTAAAGTATGATTATTATTACTAGAATTGTGCATTTCTGAGTTATAACTGTTTTCTCATCTTTTAATTTCCAGTACAAATCTTTTGCATAGTGCCATGATTATAGATGAGACACCTTTGACTAGAAGGTGTTTAGCTCAGTCCTTGGCCCAGCAGTTTTTTGGATGCTTCATATCCAGAATGTCTTGGTAAGTAATTTCAAAGTTTGCAACTCTTAAGAAGAGGAAACGGGATCTTTTTTCTTTCTTTTCTTGCATTGTAAGTGGAACTTTTTCTTACCTATAGTCATTCATTTAAGAGACACTATTCTGTAAAAAGTGGGGAAAAAAAAAGCATAGATTTTAGCTTAATTTTTTATCATTAGTTCAATATAATTCTTGGTTTGACAATAATGGGATGTTCTCACTCACAGGCTGAAGTTGAAAAACAAACTTAGAAAAGAAAACACAAGTAGAACCTGAACTGGAGTTACGGCGTATTGCACCAAAGTAAAAGACTCTGGGGGTGGGGGTGGGGGGGAGAACACAGGTCCAGGAAAAGGATGACAGAGGACCTACTGGGGGTTGTATTGTTTTGTAGAAAACAGAAATTTATGCATGTACAAACAGTTGTATTCACTGTTAAATGTAAAGCATTAATCCCCCAATAAAGGGAAAAAAAGTAAAGTGAAAGGCCAAAAAAAAATATATATAGTTTGGAGGATCAACTACTTTTAATTAAATGATCAAATAAATACTATCAATATAAGAGCGTAAAGGTACTGAAAAGCAGAGTTCTATTGTCAGTGTTCAATATAATTGGCAATATTCAAAGCAAATAATTTTCATCTGTAGTGGTTGCACTGATGTTAGTTTTCCAGGTAGCACCTAACTTTATAGTAATTTACTTTAAAGGTGAAAATGGTAAAAAGCACAAAGAAAAAAGAGTAATGGAACAATTCAGGTGCTAACAGGTGACTCAGCAAGTAGAGCACATGCCTCACATTGGATGAAGTCTCAGGTTCAGTCTGGCATCACATGAGAGTGCCATGGCAACTGCATGGATGTTGAGGTCATGCTTTGATGTCTCCCTCTCTCTCCCTTCCTACAACACAGCCCAGCCCTGCTTCAGCTCTAAAAAATATGGAATAAAAATTTGGCTGAGGAGGCAACTGAGGATGTTGCTTTTGTATTAGGTCTCCCTGAGTTCATTCCTTGACACCACATTAAATAATAAAAATTTAAAAAATTAAACATTGATGTCTTAATTGTGACCAAGAATTTCCTTAGAGCCAGATAGTATGAACAGATCTGGGTAAGGGAAAAGGGTTCTGCCAGAGAGGAGCACAAACATCTGGAATATGGTGTTTGAAATATGATTATTAAGTAATTTTACAATCAAAGATGATGCCAGATGTGAAGGAAGTTAGAGAGACTAGACAAGTAGGATTCAACTGGAAGAAGTAGGGATGCCTAATAATTTGTTAGTCACAGTCTTCAAGAAGATACAAGAGCATACACTATGCGGTTCTGCTGTCTTTGACCTTCTCTGAAGAGTTTTTGTGATTAAAAGTAGTTTGTGTCTTTGGCTTTTTGCTTAGGTCTGATGAATGGGTACTGAAGGGAATTTCAGGTTACATTTATGGACTTTGGATGAAAAAAACTTTTGGTGTTAATGAATACCGCCATTGGATAAAAGAGGTAAGTTATCAAGACATTTTGGTATGCTCCTGATTTCTTATTTATATGTTCTTTATTTTCAGAAATCTTAAAAGTGTTTTACAGTCATTTGAAAATTTCAGTTATTTTGAGGTCTGGGAGTTGTCACAGTTGATAAAAGTTTGGAATCTTAAGCATGAGGTCTAAAGTTTAGTACTGGTGCCAGACAGTGATGGACCTGGTTAAGCACACACATATCTTTGCACAAGAACCGAGCTTCAAGCTCTTGGTCCCCACCTGGGGGAGGGGGGGGTGGGACTTCATGACTGGTGAAGCAGAGCTGCAGGTGTCTTTCAGTCTCTTTCCCTCTCTAGCTCCCTACCTCTCTCAACCCATAACTACTTTAAACTATAGGTAAGCAGCAGAAAGAGGTGGTAACAATCAATAGCTGTGGAGATAGCTCAAGGTCAGAACATAGGATTTGTATTCATGAGACCCCAAGTTTAATCTCTGGAACCATATATGCTCAAGTTGAGCATTACTCTGCTCTCTCATCTCCCTTTCTTATATTGGGAAAATAACAACAATCAGGAAGACATAAAAATCATATTGGAGTGACTAAAAATCAGGTTTGACTTTTGGCTCTACTACTTACTAGCTGTGTTACCACCTCTTTCTGCTGCTTACCTATAGTTTAAAGTACTTATGGGTTTCTAGCAATTTTTCCTATTTAAACTATTTTTTTTAATCTATGTCTTCTTAGAAAAGAGTGTAAAAGGTTTTTTTTTTTTTTTTAAATTTTTTATTATCTACTGGATACACACAGCCAGAAATCAAGAGGGAAGGGGGTGATAGGGAGGGAGAGAGGCAGAGAGACACCTGCAACACTGCTTCACCACTCACAAAGCTTTCCCCCTGCACGTAGGGACCAGGGACTCGAACCCATGTTCTTGCACGTTGTGACATGTGCCTGTCTCCTGGCCAGCCCTGGACTCAGAAAATTGAGATGTCTTTTTGGCTTTTTTATTTATCAAGCTATGTAGAATGTTTTGTTAAGAAGAACATGAACTGTTATTCAAAAAAAATCAATTTAAGAAATTTATATTGTGATATAATTGAGGAAATGATAAATGTTCGTTGTTTAGATACAAACTTTGTTATATAAAAATGTTTTTGATGACTGTCTTTTTTAGGAGCTAGACAAAATAGTGGCATATGAACTGAAAACTGGTGGAGTTTTACTACATCCCATATTTGGTGGAGGAAAAGAAAAGGATAAGTATGTTTATTATCCTGAAGTGATGCTATAAACTGTGTTTTCTAGGATAAGTCTTTTGTTGTTTTATTTCCAACACTGGAGTCTCATACATGTACTATTCTACCACTCTTGGGCCTATTTTTTCTATTTATTTCTTTTTATTTCAGATAGAAAAAGACAGTGAGAGAGATACCATAGCACTTCACCATCTGTGAACTTTAACTGATGCTATAGTGCTCCCATGTGTTACCAGGCTTTGAGCCCAGACCTTCGTGCATGGTAAGGTGCACGCCTTACTGGGTGAGCTATCTTGACTCTTACGTCATTCTTTAAGAATCACTTCTAAGTGTATTGAGGCCCACAAAGACCAAACGAGTAGTAATAATTATATATGATAATACTGAGTCCACAAATAGTGGTAATTTCATCATCATTGATATACAGTTTTTGTTGCACGTAATAGCTAAACATGGATTTAGTATTTTTAAAAAGACTTGAAATTATAAGGGTAGGAGTTGGGGAAAGTGATGTGGTTACTGCCTTGTATGTGCTTTAACTTTGAGGTGGTGTTTGAAGTTGCGTTGTTTGTCTTGATGAATTTGCAAAGAATTAACAACCTATTTTCCTATCTCAGAGTATGTTTCCCATTAAAGTTTTTTTTTTAATGTCCTTTCAAAAATATAATAATTTTTCTTCTAGCTATTTCCGGATGTTTTATAGTCTTTTGTTGCTCCTGTTAAGAAGTTTGTGTGGTCTGGGAGGTGGCACAGTGGATAAAGTGTTGGATTCTCAGGCATGAGGTTCCTGA